>NW_026289480.1:27500-110574 GCF_023373465.1 Oncorhynchus keta
TTTGAGAGACTAGTCAAGGACCATATCACCTCCACCCTACCTGACACCCTAGACCCACTCCAATTTGCTTACCGCCCAAATAGGTCCACAGACGATGTAATCTCAACCACACTGCACACTGCCCTAACCCATCTGGACAAGAGGAATACCTATGTGAGAATGCTGTTCATCGACTACAGCTCGGCATTCAACACCATAGTACCCTCCAAGCTCGTCATCAAGCTCGAGACCCTGGGTCTTGACCCCGCCCTGTGCAACTGGGTACTGGACTTCCTGACGGGCCGCCCCCAAGTGGTGAGGGTAGGCAACAACATCTCCTCCCAGCTGAACCTCAACACTGGGGCCCCACAAGGGTGCGTTCTGAGCCCTCTCCTGTACTCCCTGTTCACCCACGACTGCGTGGCCACGCACGCCTCCAACTCAATCATCAAGTTTGCGGACGACACAACAGTGGTAGGCTTGATTACCAACAACGACGAGACGGCCTACAGGGAGGAGGTGAGGGCCCTCGGAGTGTGGTGTCAGGAAAATAACCTCACATTCAACATCAACAAAACTAAGGAGATGATTGTGGACTTCAGGAAACAGCAGAGGGAACACCCCCCTATCCACATCGATGGAACAGTAGTGGAGAGGGTAGCAAGTTTTAAGTTCCTCGGCATACACATCACAGACAAACTGAATTGGTCCACTCACACAGACAGCATCGTGAAGAAGGCGCAGCAGGGCCTCAGGAGGCTGAAGAAATTCGGCTTGTCACCAAAAGCACTCACAAACTTCTACAGATGCACAATCGAGAGCATCCTGGCGGGCTGTATCACCGCCTGGTACGGCAACTGCTCCGCCCTCAACCGTAAGGCTCTCCAGAGGGTAGTGAGGTCTGCACAACGCATCATCGGGGGCAAACTACCTGCCCTCCAGGACACCTACACCACCCGATGTTACAGGAAGGCCATAAAGATCATCAAGGACATCAACCACCCGAGCCACTGCCTGTTCACCCTGCTATCATCCAGAAGGCGAGGTCAGTACAGGTGCATCAAAGCTGGGACCGAGAGACTGAAAAACAGCTTCTATCTCAAGGCCATCAGACTGTTAAACAGCCACCACTAACAGTGAGTGGCTGCTGCCAACACACTGTCATTGACACTGACCCAACTCCAGCCATTTTAATAATGGGAATTGATGGGAATTATGTAAATATATCACTAGCCACTTTAAACAATGCTACCTTATATAATGTTACTTACCCTACATTATTCATCTCATATGCATACGTATATACTGTACTCTATATCATCGACTGCATCCTTATGTAATACATGTATCACTAGCCACTTTAACTATGCCACTTTGTTTACATACTCATCTCATATGTATATACTGCACTCGATACCATCTACTGGATCTTGCCTATGCTGCTCTGTACCATCACTCATTCATATATCCTTATGTACATATTCTTTCTCCCCTTACACTGTGTATAAGACAGTAGTTTTTGGAATTGTTAGGTTAGATTACTTGTTGGTTATCACTGCATTGTCGGAACTAGAAGCACAAGCATTTCGCTACACTCGCATTAACATCTGCTAACCATGTGTATGTGACAAATAAAATTAGATTTGATTTTGATTTGATATATATATATTTATTTTTTATTTTAGCATAAGCTGAGTCTTTGCCTAATTATCATTAAACCCAGGGTCTTACAAACCTCGGGGATTTGGTCAAAGCTGAAATAATTGTTAGTTATCATCATTGGGATTTAAAATTCTCGTGACCCGGGGGGTGTGTTGTTGGAAAAGGCTTGTTTTGGGTGGGGGTTAGGGCCCTTTACTGAATAATAATTGAAATGTTATATTTCTGTGAATTTAAAAGTATATATATATACAATTTCCTCCCAAAAAATACAACTACCGTTTTTTCTTTGCCATTATGGAGTTAATGACTTGTGGTTTGTTTGTTAATTAGGGTGTGCAAGGTGAATATGTGGTGTGTCGTGCGGTAATTTGATAAGATACATAGGAGGGATTAGGGGAAGTCACACTCAATGTCAAAAGAGAAAATACATATAAATATGGGTTTTATTTACAATTGTTTGTTCTTCACTGGTTGACCTTTTCTCTCTGGGGTCACTGGGACAGCCATCAGGAAGAGGGAAGGAGGGAGAGAGCCTGGGATGAGGGGGGAGGAGGGCAGGGGGAGTAGGGAGAGAGCCTTGGATGAGGGGGGAGGAGGGCAGAGGGAAGTAGGGAGAGAGCCTGGGATGAGGGGGGAGGAGGGCAGGGGGGAGTAGGGAGAGAGCCTGGGATGAGGGGGATGAGGGCAGAGGGAAGTAGGGAGAGAGCCTGGGATGAGGGGGGAGGAGGGCAGGGGGAAGCAGGGAGAGAGCCTGGGATGAGGGGGGATGAGGGCAGAGGGAAGTAGGGAGAGAGCCTGGGATGAGGGGGGAGGAGGGCAGAGGGAAGTAGGGAGAGAGCCTGGGATGAGGGGGGAGGAGGGCAGAGGGAAGTAGGGAGAGAGCCTGGGATAAGGGGAGGGGGACAGGGGGGAGTAGGGAGAGAGCCTGGGATGAGGGGGGAGGGGGACAGGGGGGAGTAGGGAGAGAGCCTGGGATGAGGGGGGAGGAGGGCAGGGGGAAGCAGGGAGAGAGCCTGGGATGAGGGGGGATGAGGGCAGGGGGAAGCAGGGAGAGAGCCTGGGATGAGGGGGGATGAGGGCAGAGGGAAGTAGGGAGAGAGCCTGGGATGAGGGGGGAGGAGGGCGGGGGAAGTAGGGAGAGAGCCTGGGATGAGGGGGGATGAGGGCAGAGGGAAGTAGGGAGAGAGCCTGGGATGAGGGGGAGGGGGAGGGGGAGTAGGGAGAGAGCCTGGGATGAGGGGGGAGGAGGGCGGGGGAAGTAGGGAGAGAGCCTGGGATGAGGGGGGATGAGGGCAGAGTGAAGTAGGGAGAGAGCCTGGGATGAGAAGGGTTGGAGGGCAGAGGGAAGCAGGTAGAGAGCCTGGGATGAGGGGGGAGGAGGGCAGGGGGGAGTAGGGAGAGAGCCTGGGATGAGGGGGGAGGAGGGCAGAGGGAAGTAGGGAGAGAGCCTGGGATGAGGGGGGAGGAGGGCAGGGGGAGTAGGGAGAGAGCCTGGGATGAGGGGGGAGGAGGGCAGGGGGAGTAGGGAGAGAGCCTGGGATGAGGGGGAGGAGGGCAGAGGGAAGTAGGGAGAGAGCCTGGGATGAGGGGGGAGGGGAGGGGGACATGGATTGTGTCGAGGGATTCTAATTGACAGCAATCCAAATCCCCTGTTTTTCCCTCTCTCTCTCCCCCTCTCTCTCTCCCCCTCACTCTCTCCCCTCACTCTCTCCCCCTCTCTCTCTCCCCCTCACTCTCTCCCCTCACTCTCTCCCCCCTCTCTCCCCTCACTCTCTCCCCCTCTCTCTCCCCCTCACTCTCTCAAATCCCCTGTTTTCCTCTCTCTCTCCCCCTCACTCTCTCAAATCCCCTGTTTTTCCCTCTCTCTCTCCCCCTCACTCTCTCAAATCCCCAGTTTTTCCCTCTCTCTCTCCCCCTCTCTCTCTCCCCCTCACTCTCTCAGACAAGTAAGGATTAAAATCCCTCTCCAATGTTTCGAGGGCACACGAGGAGTCGAGAGCTCTGGATTCTGTAACCACTGAACGAGCCGGTGACAGCCGTCCGTCACTCTTAAAAACGCTCAGTCTGCTTCCGTAGATAATAATGTCAACTTTCAGATCGCAGTCGGACATCGTGCCAAAAAAACTGCATTTGTAGCATCTGGGGCCTCTGGCATGCGCCTCTGTTTTACTGTACAACTGAAACAGACACCACTGAAACAGACTGGTGTTTTACTGTACCACTGAAACAGACTGGTGTTATACTGTACCACTGAAACAGACTGGTGTTATACTGTACCACTGAAACAGACTGGTGTTTTACTGTACCACTGAAACAGACTGGTGTTATACTGTACCACTGAAACAGACTGGTGTTTTACTGTACCACTGAAACAGACTGGTGTTTTACTGTACCACTGAAACAGACTGGGGTTATACTGTACCACTGAAACAGACTGGTGTTATACTGTACCACTGAAACAGACTGGTGTTATACTGTACCACTGAAAAAGACTGGTGTTATTCTGTACCACTGAAACAGACACCACTAATAGACTGGTGTTTTACTGTACCACTGAAACAGACTGGTGTTTTACTGTACCACTGAAACAGACTGGTGTTATACTGTACCACTGAAACAGACTGGTGTTATACTGTACCACTGAAAAGACTGGTGTTATTCTGTACCACTGAAACAGACACCACTAATAGACTGGTGTTTTACTGTACTACTGAAACAGACTGGTGTTATACTGTACCACTGAAACAGACTGGTGTTATACTGTACCACTGAAACAGACTGGTGTTATACTGTACCACTGAAACAGACTGGTGTTATACTGTACCACTGAAACAGACTGGTGTTATACTGTACCACTGAAACAGACTGGTGTTATACTGTACCACTGAACAGACTGGTGTTATACTGTACCACTGAAACAGACTGGTGTTATACTGTACCACTGAAACAGACTGGTGTTATACTGTACCACTGAAACAGACTGGTGTTTTACTGTACCACTGAAACAGACTGGTGTTATACTGTACCACTGAAACAGACTGGTGTTTTACTGTACCACTGAACAGACTGGTGTTATACTGTACCACTGAAACAGACACCACTAATAGACTGGTGTTTTACTGTACCACTGAAACAGACTGGTGTTATACTGTACCACTGAAACAGACTGGTGTTATACTGTACCACTGAAACAGACACCACTAATAGACTGGTGTTTTACTGTACCACTGAAACAGACTGGTGTTATACTGTACCACTGAAACAGACTGGTGTTTTACTGTACCACTGAAACAGACTGGTGTTTTACTGTACCACTGAAACAGACTGGTGTTATACTGTACCACTGAAACAGACTGGTGTTATACTGTACCACTGAAACAGACACCACTAATAGACTGGTGTTTTACTGTACCACTGAAACAGACTGGTGTTATACTGTACCACTGAAACAGACTGGGGTTATACTGTACCACTGAAACAGACTGGGGTTATACTGTACCACTGAACAGACTGGTGTTTTACTGTACCACTGAAACAGACTGGGGTTATACTGTACCACTGAAACAGACTGGGGTTATACTGTACCACTGAAACAGACTGGTGTTATACTGTACCACTGAAACAGACTGGGGTTATACTGTACCACTGAAACAGACTGGGGTTATTCTGTACCACTGAACAGACTGGTGTTTTACTGTACCACTGAAACAGACTGGTGTTATACTGTACCACTGAAACAGACTGGGGTTATACTGTACCACTGAAACAGACTGGGGTTATACTGTACCACTGAACAGACTGGTGTTTTACTGTACCACTGAAACAGACTGGTGTTTTACTATACCACTGAAACAGACTGGTGTTATACTGTACCACTGAAACAGACTGGTGTTATACTGTACCACTGAATAGACTGGTGTTATACTGTACCACTGAAACTGACTGGTGTTTTTTACTGTACCACTGAAACAGACTGGGGTTATACTGTACCACTGAACAGACTGGTGTTTTACTGTACCACTGAAACAGACTGGGGTTATACTGTACCACTGAACAGACTGGTGTTATACTGTACCACTGAAACAGACACCACTAATAGACTGGTGTTTTACTGTACCACTGAAACAGACTGGTGTTTTACTGTACCACTGAAACAGACTGGTGTTATACTGTACCACTGAAACAGACTGGGGTTATACTGTACCACTGAAACAGACACCACTAATAGACTGGTGTTTTACTGTACCACTGAAACAGACTGGTGTTATACTGTACCACTGAAACAGACTGGTGTTATACTGTACCACTGAAACAGACTGGTGTTTTACTGTACCACTGAAACAGACACCACTAATAGACTGGTGTTTTACTGTACCACTGAAACAGACTGGTGTTATACTGTACCACTGAAACAGACTGGTGTTATACTGTACCACTGAAACAGACTGGTGTTATACTGTACCACTGAAACAGACTGGTGTTATACTGTACCACTGAAACAGACACCACTAATAGACTGGTGTTTTACTGTACCACTGAAACAGACTGGTGTTTTACAGTACCACTGAAACAGACTGGTGTTATACTGTACCACTGAAACAGACTGGTGTTATACTGTACCACTGAAACAGACTGGTGTTTTACTGTACCACTGAAACAGACTGGTGTTATACTGTACCACTGAAACAGACTGGTGTTTTACTGTACCACTGAAACAGACTGGGGTTATACTGTACCACTGAAACAGACTGGTGTTTTACTGTACCACTGAAACAGACTGGTGTTATACTGTACCACTGAAACAGACTGGGGTTATACTGTACCACTGAAACAGACTGGTGTTTTACTGTACCACTGAAACAGACTGGGGTTATACTGTACCACTGAAACAGACTGGTGTTTTACTGTACCACTGAAACAGACTGGTGTTTTACTGTACCACTGAAACAGACTGGTGTTTTACTGTACCACTGAAACAGACTGGTGTTTTACTGTACCACTGAAACAGACTGGTGTTTTACTGTACCACTGAAACAGACTGATGTTATACTGTACCACTGAAACAGACTGGTGTTATACTGTACCACTGAAACAGACTGGTGTTTTACTGTACCACTGAAACAGACACCACTAATAGACTGGTGTTTTACTGTACCACTGAAACAGACTGGTGTTATACTGTACCACTGAAACAGACTGGTGTTTTACTGTACCACTGAAACAGACTGGGGTTATACTGTACCACTGAAACAGACTGGTGTTTTGGAACAGCCCAGTTGGGGATGTGTCTCTGTCTGTCATTTGGTCTAGTTCTCATCCTCCCTCAACCAATCAGGTGACTTCGCCAGGCAGGATGGCATCTAATTCAGAATCTTAAGCTGTTTGACCCTCTAACCTCTGTCCCCTGCTGAGTTATTCTCCTGTAGCTGGAGGAGAGGAAATGACAGTAATATCAGATATCCGTCCCATCTGGAAGTCTGTCTCAGCTGTGTGGCTGTATATGGAACGGAGTCAGTACGAGGTCAGAGTAAAGTCAGCTGGCTAAAAACAACCACTACACTGCTTTTAAACACAACCCCTACACTGCTGTTAAACACAACCACTACACTGCTGTTAAATACAACCACTACACTGCTATTACAGACAACCACTACACTGCTGTTAAACACAACCCCTACACTGCTGTTACAGACAACCCCTACACTGCTGTTAAACACAACCACTACACTGCTGTTAAACACAACCACTACACTGCTGATAAACACAACCCCTACACTGCTGTTACAGACAACCCCTACACTGCTGTTACAGACAACCTCTACACTGCTGTTAAACACAACCCCTACACTGCTGTTACAGACAACCCCTACACTGCTGTTACAGACAACCCCTACACTGCTGTTAAACACAACCCCTACACTGCTGTTACAGACAACCCCTACACTGCTGATAAACACAACCACTACACTGCTGTTAAACACAACCACTACACTGCTGTTAAACACAACCCCTACACTGCTGTTACAGACAACCACTACACTGCTGTTAAATGTAGTCTGTAACCGTAGCATACCTTACAGAGACTATAACCACTGTTAGAAACAACAGCTGCCTCTGTCCCTCTACACGTAGTCTGTAACCGTAGCATACCTTACAGAGACTATAACCACTGTTAGGAACAACAGCTGCCTCTGTCCCTCTACACGTAGTCTGTAACCGTAGCATACCTTACAGAGACTATAACCACTGTTAGGAACAACAGCTGCCTCTGTCCCTCTACACGTAGTCTGTAACCGTAGCATACCTTACAGAGACTATAACCACTGTTAGGAACAACAGCTGCCTCTGTCCCTCTACACGTAGTCTGTAACCGTAGCATACCTTACAGAGACTATAACCACTGTTAGGAACAACAGCTGCCTCTGTCCCTCTACACGTAGTCTGTAACCGTAGCATACCCGAAGCAGGATGACATCACGGTTTGTTATCATTTAGCTGCTTCCCCACCACTTGTTTTTTGCTGCCCCCCTTAGACTCCCCATGCAGAAGGTGACTGTCATGCACTCTGAAACATAGTCTATTTTCGTAGACATGTCTTTAGTTGTTCTACGATGACGCGTAGACCTACTGAACACAGACGCTGTGTGTCATTAACAGGGTGGACCTACTGAACACAGACGCTGTGTGTCTTTAACAGGGTGGACCTAATGAACACAGACGCTGTGTATCTTTAACAGGGTGGACCTAATGAACACAGACGCTGTGTGTCTTTAACAGGGTGGACCTACTGAACACAGACGCTGTGTGTCTTTAACAGGGTGGACCTAATGAACACAGACGCTGTGTGTCTTTAACAGGGTGGACCTAATGAACACAGACGCTGTGTGTCTTTAACAGGGTGGACCTAATGAACACAGACGCTGTGTGTCTTTAACAGGGTGGACCTAATGAACACAGACGCTGTGTGTCTTTAACAGGGTGGACCTAATGAACACAGACGCTGTGTGTCTTTAACAGGGTGGACCTAATGAACACAGACGCTGTGTGTCTTTAACAGGGTGGACCTAATGAACACAGACGCTGTGTGTCTTTAACAGGGTGGACCTAATGAACACAGACGCTGTGTGTCTTTAACAGGGTGGACCTAATGAACACAGACGCTGTGTGTCTTTAACAGGGTGGACCTACTGAACACAGACGCTGTGTGTCTTTAACAGGGTGGACCTACTGAACACAGACGCTGTGTGTCTTTAACAGGGTGGACCTACTGAACACAGACGCTGTGTGTCTTTAACAGGGTGGACCTAATGAACACAGACGCTGTGTGTCTTTAACAGGGTGGACCTAATGAACACAGACGCTGTGTGTCTTTAACAGGGTGGACCTAATGAACACAGACGCTGTGTGTCTTTAACAGGGTGGACCTAATGAACACAGACGCTGTGTGTCTTTAACAGGGTGGACCTAATGAACACAGACGCTGTGTGTCTTTAACAGGGTGGACCTAATGAACACAGACGCTGTGTGTCTTTAACAGGGTGGACCTAATGAACACAGACGCTGTGTGTCTTTAACAGGGTGGACCTAATGAACACATACGCTGTGTGTCTTTAACAGGGTGGATCTAATGAACACAGACGCTGTGTGTCTTTAACAGGGTGGACCTACTGAACACAGACGCTGTGTGTCTTTAACAGGGTGGACCTAATGAACACAGACGCTGTGTGTCTTTAACAGGGTGGACCTAATGAACACAGACGCTGTGTGTCTTTAACAGGGTGGACCTACTGAACACAGACGCTGTGTGTCTTTAACAGGGTGGACCTACTGAACACAGACGCTGTGTGTCTTTAACAGGGTGGACCTAATGAACACAGACGCTGTGTGTCTTTAACAGGGTGGACCTAATGAACACAGACGCTGTGTGTCTTTAACAGGGTGGACCTAATGAACACAGACGCTGTGTGTCTTTAACAGGGTGGACCTAATGAACACAGACGCTGTGTGTCTTTAACAGGGTGGACCTAATGAACACAGACGCTGTGTGTCTTTAACAGGGTGGACCTACTGAAAACAGACGCTGTGTGTCTTTAACAGGGTGGACCTAATGAACACAGACGCTGTGTGTCTTTAACAGGGTGGACCTAATGAACACAGACGCTGTGTGTCTTTAACAGGGTGGACCTAATGAACACAGACACTGTGTATCTTTAACAGGGTGGACCTACTGAACACAGACGCTGTGTATCTTTAACAGGGTGGACCTAATGAACACAGACGCTGTGTATCTTTAACAGGGTGGACCTAATGAACACAGACGCTCTGTGTGAAACTGTCTGTATCTCTGTTTCTCAGGGAGCGGCCATCTTTATCTCTCCGATTGAGGAGGAGAGGAGGATACAGGGATCTTTATAGAGGCCAACACTGCCTCTTGTGGATCGGGACGGTCCTGCAGTTGTTTTCTGTTCGTATTCCTAGTTGAAGTCTGGAGGCTAGGAGGACGAGAGGAGAGGGATACTCTGATACTTGTCCACTAAGAAACGCTCGTCCCACTTTGTCAGTCTGGTAAATAGGTTATGATTTTAGGACAAGAGTCTATTTCCGATCGTGAACGAGCACCACAATAGATTGGAACAGGAGAAATAAGATAGGATGGTATGCCATGTCTGTCTGTCTGTCTGTCTGTCTGTCTGTCTGTCTGTCTGTCTGTCTGTCTGTCTGTCCGTCCTAGCCCTCTATACATCCTCAGACAGTTTATAGTGTATTGTCTACAGGTTGAACATCTGACTATCCGTGGATTTGAATTGATGACCGTCTATCTTCACGTACATGAAGGAGATCTCTCATAGTGAATCCTGGATTGGTTGAATACTGCTACAAATTATGCCTAACAAAATGCACACATCTCTGTCCTGAACAGCTTCCATCCTCATGTCTATCTCTGTCCTGTACAGCTTCCCTCCTCATGTCTATCTCTGTCCTGAACAGCTTCCCTCCTCATGTCTATCTCTGTCCTGTACAGCTTCATTCCTCATGTCTATCTCTGTCCTGAACAGCTTCCCTCCTCATGTCTATCTCTGTCCTGTACAGCTTCATTCCTCATGTCTATCTCTGTCCTGAACAGCTTCCCTCCTCATGTCTATCTCTGTCCTGTACAGCTTCATTCCTCATGTCTATCTCTGTCCTGAACAGCTTCCCTCCTCATGTCTATCTCTGTCCTGTACAGCTTCCCTCCTCATGTCTATCTCTGTCCTGAACAGCTTCCCTCCTCATGTCTATCTCTGTCCTGTACAGCTTCCCTCCTCATGTCTATCTCTGTCCTGAACAGCTTCCATCCTCATGTCTATCTCTGTCCTGAACAGCTTTCATTCCTCATGTCTATCTCTGTCCTGAACAGCTTCCCTCCTCATGTCTATCTCTGTCCTGAACAGCTTCCCTCCTCATGTCTATCTCTGTCCTGAACAGCTTCCCTCCTCATGTCTATCTCTGTCCTGAACAGCTTTCATTCCTCATGTCTATCTCTGTCCTGAACAGCTTCCCTCCTCATGTCTATCTCTGTCCTGAACAGCTTCTCTCCTCATGTATATCTCTGTCCTGAACAGCTTCCCTCCTCATGTCTATCTCTGTCCTGAACAGATTCCCTCCTCATGTCTATCTCTGTCCTGAACAGATTCCCTCCTCATGTCTATCTCTGTCCTGAACAGATTCCCTCCTCATGTCTATCTCTGTCCTGAACAGCTTTCATTCCTCATGTCTATCTCTGTCCTGAACAGCTTTCATTCCTCATGTCTATCTCTGTCCTGAACAGCTTCCCTCCTCATGTCTATCTCTGTCCTGAACAGATTCCCTCCTCATGTCTATCTCTGTCCTGAACAGCTTTCATTCCTCATGTCTATCTCTGTCCTGAACAGCTTCCCTCCTCATGTCTATCTCTGTCCTGAACAGCTTTCATTCCTCATGTCTATCTCTGTCCTGAACAGATTCCTTCATGTCTATCTCTGTCCTGAACAGATTCCCTCCTCTTGTCTATCTCTGTCCTGAACAGCTTCCCTCCTCATGTCTATCTCTGTCCTGTACAGCTTCCCTCCTCATGTCTATCTCTGTCCTGAACAGCTTCCCTCCTCATGTCTATCTCTGTCCTGAACAGCTTCCCTCCTCATGTCTATCTCTGTCCTGAACAGCTTCCCTCCTCATGTCTATCTCTGTCCTGAACAGCTTCCCTCCTCATGTCTATCTCTGTCCTGAACAGCTTCCCTCCTCATGTCTATCTCTGTCCTGAACAGCTTCCCTCCTCATGTCTGTCTCTGTCCTGAACAGCTTCCCTCCTCATGTCTATCTCTGTCCTGAACAGATTCCCTCCTCATGTCTATCTCTGTCCTGAACAGCTTCCCTCCTCATGTCTATCTCTGTCCTGAACAGCTTCCCTCCTCATGTCTATCTCTGTCCTGAACAGATTCCCTCCTCATGTCTATCTCTGTCCTGAACAGCTTCCCTCCTCATGTCTATCTCTGTCCTGAACAGCTTCCCTCCTCATGTCAATCTCCTTACTATTATTGTTCTCTTGCACCTCATCACATGGTTACCATGGTGAATGATATGCTAATTCAGTCTGGCTTTTTGCCTGAAGCTGTGCTGTGATGTTGTCCGTCTGACATTAGAATACAACATCCCTCCCTCCCTCCACTGTGATGTGATGACAGAGAGGATTCTCTAGTGTTTTCTACGGCCTTCTGGAAGGTCTGTAATGACCCACACTGAGCCACTAGGAGGCGGTGTTGGACACTAAAAACATCAGAGTTTTCAGAAGGATGAAGAGGAGGACATCTTGTCTCTGCAGCACTGAATAACGCAGCAACTTCAATAACATTCCCCTGCTGGTGATAAACAGTGTGTGAATACTCTGATGTGGTAATAATGGTGGCCATTTTCCCACAATATACCAGAGCATTCTCATGTGGGCTCCCGAGTGGCGCAGTGGTCTAAGACACTGCATCTCAGTGCAAGAGGCGTCACTGCAGTACCTGGTTCGAATCCAGGCAGCATCACATCTACCTGTGTTTAGGAGTCCCGTAGGGTGGTGCACAATTGGTCAAGCATTGTCTGGGTTCGGCTGCGGTAGGCCTTTGTTAAAAATACGATTTTTATTTCATAACTGACTTGCCTAATTAAATAAAAGATCAATAAAACCTGCCGTATGTGAAAGTTGACCCCTCCAAGGTCTTATTCTAGAACACAGAGGGCTCTAAGCTCCATGTGGGGGGGAATAGAGAGGAGGTGGTCTGTCTGATGCCAGTAGTTCTAGAACACCAGTACAGAACAACACCACGGTAGAGGAGAACCTTGATATTCTTATTCTAGAACACTGAGTGTTCTAAGATCCATGAGAGGAGGTGGTCTGTCTGATGCCAGTAGTTCCAGAACACCAGTACAGAACAACACCCATGGTAGAGGAGAAGGAGTTTCTGGGTGGTACCACGGCTTTTGTAACATTCAGATAGAAATATGCTATGTAGAACTAACATGCCTCTCTGACATGTTGAATAAGGCAATAGTGTTTGTTCTAATCACGGGTTTCCATGTGAAAGTGTCCCTGATGATGCTGCAAGTGTGACATAGAGACACCCAGCTCAATGCTCCCATCGTGTGTCTGGAAACGGTACTGCAGGAGAAGGGCCTGGTGTAGAGAAGAGGCCTATAGTCTATAGCATCATGGTCATAGGGGTCACAAGGGGGCATGTGTACGTTTAACTATTAAATGTTAAACTGAGTATGGCAGCTCTCCTAGTATGAAATGGTCATGTAAACACCTCACTCTGCTTGATATAAGAATGAACTTAATTGGTTCAAAAGGTTTGAATCAAAGTAAGCATACACCGATTAAAACACTGGTAGTAGGAGCCTCCCTCTGAGCATGTGGCCGTACTGGTAGTACGAGCCTCCCTCTGAGCATGTGGCCGTACGGGTAGTACGAGCCTCCCTCTGAGCATGTGGCCGTACTGGTAGTACGAGCCTCCCTCTGAGCATGTGGCCGTACTGGTAGTACGAGCCTCCCTCTGAGCATGTGGCCGTACTGGTAGTACGAGCCTCCCTCTGAGCATGTGGCCGTACTGGTAGTACGAGCCTCCCTCTGAGCATGTGGCCGTACTGGTAGTACGAGCCTCCCTCTGAGCATGTGGCCGTACTGGTAGTACGAGCCTCCCTCTGAGCATGTGGCCGTACTGGTAGTACGAGCCTCCCTCTGAGCATGTGGCCGTACTGGTAGTACGAGCCTCCCTCTGAGCATGTGGCCGTACTGGTAGTACGAGCCTCCCTCTGCTGTACTGGTAGTACGAGCCTCCCTCTGAGCATGTGGCCGTACTGGTAGTACGAGCCTCCCTCTGAGCATGTGGCCGTACTGGTAGTACCAGCCTCCCTCTGAGCATGTGGCCGTACTGGTAGTACGAGCCTCCCTCTGAGCATGTGGCCGTACTGGTAGTACGAGCCTCCCTCTGAGCATGTGGCCGTACTGGTAGTACCAGCCTCCCTCTGAGCATGTGGCCGTACGGGTAGTACGAGCCTCCCTCTGACGCTCGACTGAAGGTAGACATCTTAGTTTTCACACACAAACTGTACACGTCCGAACTCAGAATCAAAAAGATTTAGCTAAAGTCTCATCAGGTAGCCTGGTTTCAGATGTGTCCATGTTAACAGGATCAGGTAGCCTGGTTTCAGATGTGTCCATGTAAACAGGATCAGGTAGCCTGGTTTCAGATGTGTCCATGTTAACAGGACCTGGGACACCAGGTGGGTCATTCCCCTCTAATCAGGGACTGGTTTAAACCTGGGACACCAGGTGGGTGATTCCCCTCTAATCAGGGACTGGTTTAGACCTGGGACACCAGGTGGGTGATTCCCCTCTAATCAGGGACTGATTTAGACCAGGGACACCAGGTGGGTGATTCCCCTCTAATCAGGGACTGAATTAGACCTGGGACACCAGGTGGGTGATTCCCCTCTAATCAGGGACTGAATTAGACCTGGGACACCAGGTGGGTGATTCCCCTCTAATCAGGGACTGATTTAGACCAGGGACACCAGGTGGGTGATTCCCCTCTAATCAGGGACTGATTTAGACCTGGGACACCAGGTGGGTGATTCCCCTCTAATCAGGGACTGATTTAGACCTGGGACACCAGGTGGGTGATTCCCCTCTAATCAGGGACTGATTTAGACCTGGGACACCAGGTCGGTGATTCCCCTCCAATCAGGGACTGATTTAGACCTGGGACACCAGGTGGGTGATTCCCCCTCTAATCAGGGACTGATTTAGACCTGGGACACCAGGTGGGTGATTCCCCCTCTAATCAGGGACTGATTTAGACCTGGGACACCAGGTGGGTGATTCCCCCTCTAATCAGGGACTGATTTAGACCTGGGACACCAGGTGGGTGATTCCCCCTCTAATCAGGGACTGATTTAGACCTGGGACACCAGGTGGGTGATTCCCCTCTAATCAGGGACTGATTTCGACCTGGGACACCAGGTCGGTGATTCCCCTCTAATCAGGGCCTGATTTAGACCTGGGACACCAGGTGGGTGATTCCCCCTTATATTAGCAGTAATAATGTAATAATGCATTCTATTAACATTAATCAAATCACATTTATTTATAAATTTATCAGCTGATATCTCAAAGTGCTGTACAGAAACCCAGCCTAAAACCCCCAAACAGCAAGCAATGCAGGTGTAGAAGCACGGTGGCCTGGAAAAACTCCCCAGAAAGGTCAGAACCTCGGAAGAAACCTAGAGAGGAAACCAGGCTATGAGGGGTGGGGCCAGTCCTCTTCTGGCTGTGCCGGGTGGAGATTATAACAGAACATAGCCAAGATGTTCAAGAGTAAGTGTAGGTAAGGATGTCTTGGTGGCGGTGAGGGTGACGCAGAGCCCAGAGCCTGGAGACCATTGTACATCAGTTGGTGGATCACACACACACGCGGTTATAAATAGTGTCTTCACGTCATTACCATAACCCCGCCTCCAGAAGTGGTTATAGTGTTTTCACCTCATTACCATAACCCCGCCTCCAGAAGTGGTTATAGTGTCTTCACCTCATTACCATAACCCCGCCTCCAGAAGCGGTTATGAATAGTGTCTTCACGTCATTACCATAACCACGCTCCAGCAGTAGTTATAGTGTCTTCAGCTCATTACCATAACCCCGCCTCCAGAAGCGGTTATAATAGTGTCTTCACCTCATTACCATAACCCCACTTTCAGAAGTGGTTATAAATAGTGTCTTCACCTCATTACCATAACCCTGCCTCCAGAAGTGGTTATAAATAGTGTCTTCACCTCTTTACCATAACCCCGCCTCCAGAAGTGGTTATAAATAGTGTCTTCACCTCTTTACCATAACCCCGCCTCCAGAAGTGGTTATAAATAGTGTCTTCACTTCATTACCATAACCCCGCCTCCAGCAGTGGTTATAAATAGTGTCTTCACCTCATTACCATAACCCCGCCTCCAGAAGTGGTTATAAATAGTGTCTTTACCTCATTACCATAACCCCGCCTCCAGAAGTGGTTATAAATAGTGTCTTTACCTCATTACCATAACCCCGCCTCCAGAAGTGGTTATAGTGTCTTCACCTCATTACCATAACCCCGCCTCCAGAAGTGGTTATAAATAGTGTCTTCACCTCATTACCATAACCCCGCCTCCAGAAGTGGTTATAAATAGTGTCTTTACCTCATTACCATAACCCCGCCTCCAGAAGTGGTTATAGTGTCTTCACCTCATTACCATAACCCCGCCTCCAGAAGTGGTTATAAATAGTGTCTTCACCTCATTACCATAACCCTGCTCCAGAAGTGGTTGTAAATAGTGTCTTCACATCATTACCATAACCCCGCCTCCAGCAGTGGTTATAAATAGTGTCTTCACGTCATTACCATAACCCCGCCTCCAAAAGTGGTTATAAATAGTGTCTTCACGTCATTACCATAACCCCGCCTCCAGCAGTGGTTATAAATAGTGTCTTCACGTCATTACCATAACCCCGCCTCCAGCAGTGGTTATAAATAGTGTCTTCACGTCATTACCATAACCCCGCCTCCAGCAGTGGTTATAAATAGTGTCTTCACGTCATTACCATAACCCCGCCTCCAAAAGTGGTTATAAATAGTTTCTTCACGTCATTACCATAACCCCACCTCCAGCAGTGGTTATAAATCAGTCAGACAGCTCGTCAGGCAGTCAGACAGGCTGGCAGCATGCAGCCTTCATAACCTTCAACACCATCTCACCCTGTTCCCTCTCTTAGTATATCAACCAAGCCTTGTTTCATTAATGAGGAACAGCTTTTGGGGGCGTTGAGTTGAGCCAACCGACACGGCAACAAACTGAGTGACTCAAACTGAGTCACCAAACTCTCAAACAGAAAATAAACATGAAAATATCACCAAGCTCACAGTCAGGCTTTATCAGATTAACATTATCACTGCATTATCACTGCTAATCGGATGCATTATTACTGCTAATCGGATGCATTATTACTGCTAATCTGATGCATTATTACTGCTAATCTGATGCATTATTACTGTTAATCGGATGCATTATCACGGCTAATCTGATGCATTATTACTGCTAATCTGATGTATTATTACTGCTAATCTGATGCATTGTTACTGCTAATCTGATGCATTATCACTGCTAATCTGATGCATTATTACTGCACATCTGGTGCATTATTACTGCTAATCTGATGCGTTATTACTGCTAATCTAATGCATTATTACTGCTAATTTAATGCATTATTACAGCTAATCTAATGCATTATTACTGTTAATCAGTATTGTACTGTATACCACCAGACCATTATCTACCATACAGACAGTACTGTATACCTCCAGACCATTATCTACCATACAGACAGTACTGTATACCACCAGACCATTATCTACCATACAGACAGTACTGTATACCACCAGACCATTATCTACCATACAGACAGTACTGTACTGTATACCACCAGACCATTATCTACCATACAGACAGTACTGTATGCCACCAGACCATTATCTACCATACAGACAGTACTGTATACCACCAGACCATTATCTACCATACAGACAGTACTGTACTCTATACCACCAGACCATTATCTACTATACAGACAGTACTGTACTGTATACCACCAGACCATTATCTACTATACAGACAGTACTGTATACCTCCAGACCATTATCTACCATACAGACAGTACTGTATACCACCAGACCATTATCTACCATACAGACAGTACTGTATACCACCAGACCATTATCTACCATACAGACAGTGCTGTGCTGTATACCACCAGACCATTATCTACTATACAGACAGTACTGTATACCACCAGACCATTATCTACCATACAGACAGTACTGTACTGTATACCACCAGACCATTATCTACTATACAGACAGTACTGTGCTGTATACCACCAGACCATTATCTACTATACAGACAGTACTGTATACCTCCAGACCATTATCTACCATACAGACAGTACTGTATACCACCAGACCATTATCTACTATACAGACAGTACTGTATACCACCAGACCATTATCTACCATACAGACAGTACTGTATACCACCAGACCATTATCTACTATACAGACAGTACTGTATACCACCAGACCATTATCTACTATACAGACAGTACTGTACTGTATACCACCAGACCATTATCTACTATACAGACAGTACTGTACTGTATACCACCAGACCATTATCTACTATACAGACAGTACTGTATACCACCAGACCATTATCTACCATACAGACAGTACTGTACTGTATACCACCAGACCATTATCTACCATACAGACAGTACTGTACTGTATACCACCAGACCATTATCTACTATACAGACAGTACTGTATACCACCAGACCATTATCTACCATACAGACAGTACTGTATACCACCAGACCATTATCTACTATACAGACAGTACTGTATACCACCAGACCATTATCTACTATACAGACAGTACTGTACTGTATACCACCAGACCATTATCTACTATACAGACAGTACTGTACTGTATACCACCAGACCATTATCTACTATACAGACAGTACTGTATACCACCAGACCATTATCTACCATACAGACAGTACTGTACTGTATACCACCAGACCATTATCTACCATACAGACAGTACTGTACTGTATACCACCAGACCATTATCTACTATACAGACAGTACTGTACTGTATACCACCAGACCATTATCTACCATACATTACATTTTTACATTTAAAGACCATTATCTTACAGACAGACGCTCTCTACCATACAGACGACTTACAAATGTGGTGCATTCACCATTATGACATACAGACAGTACTTTACAATAGTACCATCTAAACTTTTAGGGGGGTAGAAGGATTACATTTTTCCATTTAGGTATTTTAAGAGCTGGGGTTTCAGGTGACTACAAGGTGGTGATTCTCCCTTATGACATCAGTGGAACAGTTTGTTCCACATTGGGTGCATCTAAATCTTTTAGGGGGTACCACCAGATTACTTTATACAGACCTACCACTAGACCATTATCTACCATACAGACAGTGGGGTTTCAGGTGTCTCCACCAGGTGGTGATTGACTCCAGCTTATCTACCATACAGACAGTACAGTTTGTTCCAGACCATTATATACCATACAGACAGTACAGTACTGTATACCACCAGACCATTATCTACCATACAGACAGTACTGTATACCACCAGACCATTATCTACCATACAGACAGTACAGTACTGTATACCACCAGACCATTATCTACCATACAGACAGTACTGTACTGTATACCACCAGACCATTATCTACTATACAGACAGTACTGTATACCACCAGACCATTATATAGATAATTACATTACAAATGTCATATTATAAAAAAACAGTGTTTTTACAAATGGTTAAGGTATACAAGGGAAAATAAATTAACATAAATATGGGTTGTATTTACAATGGTGTTTGTTCTTCACTGGTTGCCCTTTTCTCGTGGCAACAGGTCACACATCTTGCTGCTGTGATGGCACACTGTGGAATTTCACCCAGTAGATATGGGAGTTTATCAAAATTGGATGTGTTTTCTCTCTCTCTATCCAGCTCTCCCTCTGTCTCTCTATCCAGCTCTCCCGTCTCTCTATCCAGCTCTCCCTCTGTCTCTCTATCCAGCTCTCCCGTCTCTCTATCCAGCTCTCCCTCTGTCTCTCTATCCAGCTCTCTCTCTCTCTCTCTCTCTCTCTCTCTCTCTCTCTCTCTCTCTCTCTCTCTCTCTCTCTCTCTCTCTCTCTATCCAGCTCTCTCCCTCTCTCTCCATCCAGCTCTCCCTCTCTCCCTATCCAGCTCTCCCTCTTTCTCTCCATCCAGCTCTCTCTCCCTCTCTCTCTCTCTCTCTCTCTCTCTCTCTCTCTCTCTCTCTCTCTCTCTCTCTCTTGCTCTCTCTTTTTTTACACAGAGACACACAGGCTTTTTACACAGATACACACAGAGACACACATAGACAAAGACACACAGAGACACACATGACACACAGAGACACACATGACACACAGAGACACACATGACACACAGAGACACACATGACACACAGAGACACACAGAGACACACCGAGACAGAGACACACAGAGATACACAGAGATTCTGAAGTTGCTTGCCAAATAGAGCTCGTCAGCTCTAAAACCAGGAAATGAGTTACCTCTGGTTCATTCAGTAGTGCCTCTGTAGACTGGACTAATGTTCTAGTTAAGACAGAGCTCTCTGTTCTGCACGGCGGCCATCTTAGCCATCTGGCTGGTACGCTAGCTAGTCATGTGGATAAAAAACACTGAGTCACTGTCATATGGACTGAGAGGAGAGATGACAAGAACATCACACCTTCTCCTTTCTCTCCTAATACTGCCCCTCTCATTTCTCCTCTTTCTCCTCCACCTCCACCTCCTCCTCCACCTCCTCCACCTCCAACTCCTCCTCCTCCTCCACCTCCTCCTCTTCCTCCTCCACCTCCTCCACCTCCTCCTCCTCCTCCACCTCCTCCTCTTCCTCCTCCACCTCCTCCACCTCCACCTCCAACTCCTCCTCCTCCTCCACCTCCTCCTCTTCCTCCTCCACCTCCTCCTCTTCCTCCTCCACCTTCACCTCCACCTCCTCCACCTCCACCTCCTCCTCTTCCTCTTCCTCCTCCACCTCCATATCCTAATCCTCCTCCACCTCCGCCTCCTCTTCCTCCTCCTCTTCCTTCTCCACCTCCTCCACCTCCTCCACCTCCTCCTCTTCCTCCTCCACCTTCTCCTCCTCCTCTTCGTCCTCCACCTTCACCTCCACCTCCTCCACTTCCACCTCCTCCACCCCCACCTGCTCCACCTTCTCCTCTTCCTCCTCCACCTCCTCCTCCTCTTCCTCCTCCTCTTCCTCCTCCTCCTCCACCTCCTCCTCTTCCTCCACCTCCTCCTCCACCACCTCTTCTTCCTCCTCCACCTCCTCCTCTTCCTCCTCCACCTCCTCCTAATGACTGACTGACTGTTTAACTGGCTGACTGGCTGGCTGACTGACTGACTGGCTGGCTGGTTGATTGATGTTGGGTTTGTTTTCCTGCATGTTTATTTTGGCTCAGGGGAGGTGGCACAGACTGGAAAACCCTATACAACACCATGACCTGGCTCAGGGGAGGTGGCACAGACTGGAAAACCTGACCCTATACAACACCATGACCTGGCTCAGGGGAGGTGGCACAGACTGGAAAACCCTATACAACACCATGACCTGGCTCAGGGGAGGTGGCACAGACTGGAAAACCCTATACAACACCATGACCTGGCTCAGGGGAGGTGGCACAGACTGGAAAACCCTATACAACACAATGACCTGGCTCAGGGGAGGTGGCACAGACTGGAAAACCCTATACAACACCATGACCTGGCTCAGGGGAGGTGGCACAGACTGGAAAACCCTATACAACACCATGACCTGGCTCAGGGAGGTGGCACAGACTGTAAAACCCTATACAACACTGTGACCTGGCTCAGGGGAGGTGGCACAGACTGGAAAACCTGACCCTATACAACACTGTGACCTGGCTCAGGGGAGGTGGCACAGACTGGAAAACCCTATACAACACCATGACCTGGCTCAGGGGAGGTGGCACAGACTGGAAAACCCTATACAACACCATGACCTGGCTCAGGGGAGGTGGCACAGACTGGAAAACCCTATACAACACCATGACCTGGCTCAGGGGAGGTGGCACAGACTGGAAAACCCTATACAACACCATGACCTGGCTCAGGGGAGGTGGCACAGACTGGGCAACACCATGACCTGGCTCAGGGGAAACAGACTGGAAAACCCTATACAACACCATGACCTGGCTCAGGGAGGTGGCACAGACTGGAAAACCCTATACAACACCATGACCTGGCTCAGGGGAGGTGGCACAGACTGGAAAACCCTATACAACACCATGACCTGGCTCAGGGAGGTGGCACAGACTGGAAAACCCTATACAACACCATGACCTGGCTCAGGGAGGTGGCACAGACTGGAAAACCCTATACAACACCATGACCTGGCTCAGGGAGGTGGCACAGACTGGAAAACCCTATACAACACCATGACCTGGCTCAGGGGAGGTGGCACAGACTGGAAAACCCTATACAACACCATGACCTGGCTCAGGGGAGGTGGCACAGACTGGAAAACCCTATACAACACCATGACCTGGCTCAGGGAGGTGGCACAGACTGGAAAACCCTATACAACACCATGACCTGGCTCAGGGAGGTGGCACAGACTGGAAAACCCTATACAACACCATGACCTGGCTCAGGGGAGGTGGCACAGACTGGAAAACCCTATACAACACCATGACCTGGCTCAGGGAGGTGGCACAGACTGGAAAACCCTATACAACACCATGACCTGGCTCAGGGAGGTGGCACAGACTGGAAAACCCTATACAACACCATGACCTGGCTCAGGGGAGGTGGCACAGACTGGAAAACCCTATACAACACCATGACCTGGCTCAGGGAGGTGGCACAGACTGGAAAACCCTATACAACACCATGACCTGGCTCAGGGGAGGTGGCACAGACTGGAAAACCCTATACAACACCATGACCTGGCTCAGGGGAGGTGGCACAGACTGGAAAACCCTATACAACACCATGACCTGGCTCAGGGAGGTGGCACAGACTGGAAAACCCTATACAACACCATGACCTGGCTCAGGGGAGGTGGCACAGACTGGAAAACCCTATACAACACCATGACCTGGCTCAGGGAGGTGGCACAGACTGGAAAACCCTATACAACACCATGACCTGGCTCAGGGGAGGTGGCACAGACTGGAAAACCCTATACAACACCATGACCTGGCTCAGGGAGGTGGCACAGACTGGAAAACCCTATACAACACCATGACCTGGCTCAGGGGAGGTGGCACAGACTGGAAAACCCTATACAACACCATGACCTGGCTCAGGGGAGGTGGCACAGACTGGAAAACCCTATACAACACCATGACCTGGCTCAGGGGAGGTGGCACAGACTGGAAAACCCTATACAACACCATGACCTGGCTCAGGGGAGGTGGCACAGACTGGAAAACCCTACACAACACAAATACCTGGCTCAGGGAGGTGGCACAGACTGGAAAACCCTATACAACACCATGACCTGGCTCAGGGGAGGTGGCACAGACTGGAAAACCCTATACAACACCATGACCTGGCTCAGGGAGGTGGCACAGACTGGAAAACCCTATACAACACCATGACCTGGCTCAGGGGAGGTGGCACAGACTGGAAAACCCTATACAACACCATGACCTGGCTCAGGGGAGGTGGCACAGACTGGAAAACCCTATACAACACCATGACCTGGCTCAGGGGAGGTGGCACAGACTGTAAAACCCTATACAACACCATGACCTGGCTCAGGGAGGTGGCACAGACTGGAAAACCCTATACAACACCATGACCTGGCTCAGGGGAGGTGGCACAGACTGGAAAAACCCTATACAACACCATGACCTGGCTCAGGGAGGTGGCACAGACTGGAAAACCCTATACAACACCATGACCTGGCTCAGGGAGGTGGCACAGACTGAAAACCTGACCCTATACAACACTGTGGCTCAGGGACAGACTGGAAAACCCTATACAACACCATGACCTGGCTCAGGGATGACCTGTGGCACAGACTGGAAAACCCTATACAACACCATGACCTGGCTCAGGGGAGGTGGCACAGACTGGAAAAACCCTATACAACACCATGACCTGGCTCAGGGAGGTGGCACAGACTGGAAAACCCTATACAACACCATGACCTGGCTCAGGGGAGGTGGCACAGACTGGAAAACCCTATACAACACCATGACCTGGCTCAGGGGAGGTGGCACAGACTGGAAAAACCCTATACAACAAATGACCTGGCCAGGGAGGTGGCACAGACTATACAACACCATGACCTGGCTCAGGGGAGGTGGCACAGACTGGAAAACCCTATACAACACCATGACCTGGCTCAGGGAGGTGGCACAGACTGGAAAACCTGACCCTATACAACACCATGACCTGGCTCAGGGGAGGTGGCACAGACTGGAAAACCCTATACAACACCATGACCTGGCTCAGGGGAGGTGGCACAGACTGGAAAACCCTATACAACACCATGACCTGGCTCAGGGAGGTGGCACAGACTGGAAAACCCTATACAACACCATGACCTGGCTCAGGGGAGGTGGCACAGACTGGAAAACCCTATACAACACCATGACCTGGCTCAGGGGAGGTGGCACAGACTGGAAAACCTGGCCAGGGGAGGTGGCACAGACTGGAAAACCCTATACAACACCATGACCTGGCTCAGGGGAGGAGGCACAGAGAAACCCTGGAAGGAACAGACTGAAAACCCTATACAACACCATGACCTGGCTCAGGGGAGGTGGCACAGACTGGAAAACCCTATACAACACCATGACCTGGCTCAGGGGAGGTGGCACAGACTGGAAAACCCTATACAACACCATGACCTGGCTCAGGGGAGGTGGCACAGACTGGAAAACCCTATACAACACCATGACCTGGCTCAGGGGAGGTGGCACAGACTGGAAAACCCTATACAACACCATGACCTGGCTCAGGGGAGGTGGCACAGACTGGAAAACCCTATACAACACCATGACCTGGCTCAGGGGAGGTGGCACAGACTGGAAAACCCTATACAACACCATGACCTGGCTCAGGGAGGTGGCACAGACTGGAAAAACCCTATACAACACCATGACCTGGCTCAGGGAGGTGGCACAGACTGGAAAACCCTATACAACACCATGACCTGGCTCAGGGGAGGTGGCACAGACTGGAAAACCCTATACAACACCATGACCTGGCTCAGGGAGGTGGCACAGACTGGAAAAAACCCTATACAACACCATGACCTGGCTCAGGGGAGGTGGCACAGACTGGAAAACCCTATACAACACCATGACCTGGCTCAGGGAGGTGGCACAGACTGGAAAACCCTATACAACACCATGACCTGGCTCAGGGAGGTGGCACAGACTGGAAAACCCTATACAACACCATGACCTGGCTCAGGGGAGGTGGCACAGACTGGAAAACCCTATACAACACCATGACCTGGCTCAGGGGAGGTGGCACAGACTGGAAAACCCTATACAACACCATGACCTGGCTCAGGGGAGGTGGCACAGACTGGAAAACCTGACCCTATACAAACCATGACCCTATACAACACCATGACCTGGCTCAGGGGAGGTGGCACAGACTGGAAAACCCTATACAACACCATGACCTGGCTCAGGGAAGGTGGCACAGACTGGAAAACCTGACCCTATACAACACCATGACCTGGCTCAGGGGAGGTGGCACAGACTGGAAAACCCTATACAACACCATGACCTGGCTCAGGGGAGGTGGCACAGACTGGAAAAACCCTATACAACACCATGACCTGGCTCAGGGGAGGTGGCACAGACTGGAAAACCCTATACAACACCATGACCTGGCTCAGGGAGGTGGCACAGACTGGAAAACCCTATACAACACCATGACCTGGCTCAGGGGAGGTGGCACAGACTGGAAAACCCTATACAACACCATGACCTGGCTCAGGGGAGGTGGCACAGACTGGAAAACCCTATACAACACCATGACCTGGCTCAGGGGAGGTGGCACAGACTGGAAAACCCTATACAACACCATGACCTGGCTCAGGGGAGGTGGCACAGACTGGAAAACCCTATACAACACCATGACCTGGCTCAGGGGAGGTGGCACAGACTGGAAAACCCTATACAACACCATGACCTGGCTCAGGGGAGGTGGCACAGACTGGAAAACCTGACCCTATACAACACCATGACCTGGCCTAGGGGAGGTACTACAACACCATGACCTGGCTCAGGGGAGGTGGCACAGACTGGAAAACCCTATACAACACCATGACCTGGCTCAGGGAGGTGGCACAGACTGGAAAACCTGACCCTATACAACACCATGACCTGGCTCAGGGGAGGTGGCACAGACTGGAAAACCCTATACAACACCATGACCTGGCTCAGGGAGGTGGCACAGACTGGAAACACCATGACCTGGCTCAGGAGGTGGCACAACTGGAAAACCATGACCTGGCTCAGGGGAGGTGGCACAGACTGGAAAACCCTATACAACACCATGACCTGGCTCAGGGGAGGTGGCACAGACTGGACAATGACCTGGCTCAGGGGAGGTGGCACAGACTGAAAACCCTATACAACACCATGACCTGGCTCAGGGAGGTGGCACAGACTGGAAAACCCTATACAACACCATGACCTGGCTCAGGGAGGTGGCACAGACTGGAAAACCCTATACAACACCATGACCTGGCTCAGGGGAGGTGGCACAGACTGGAAAACCCTATACAACACCATGACCTGGCTCAGGGAGGTGGCACAGACTGGAAAACCCTATACAACACCATGACCTGGCTCAGGGAGGTGGCACAGACTGGAAAACCCTATACAACACCATGACCTGGCTCAGGGGAGGTGGCACAGACTGGAAAACCCTATACAACACCATGACCTGGCTCAGGGGAGGTGGCACAGACTGGAAAACCCTATACAACACCATGACCTGGCTCAGGGGAGGTGGCACAGACTGGAAAACCCTATACAACACCATGACCTGGCTCAGGGGAGGTGGCACAGACTGAAAACCCTATACAACACCATGACCTGGCTCAGGGAGGTACAGACTGGAAAACCTATACAACACCATGACCTGGCTCAGGGGAGGTGGCACAGACTGAAAACCCTATACAACACCATGACCTGGCTCAGGGAGGTGGCACAGACTGGAAAAACCCTATACAACACCATGACCTGGCTCAGGGGAGGTGGCACAGACTGGAAAACCCTATACAACACCATGACCTGGCTCAGGGGAGGTGGCACAGACTGGAAAACCCTATACAACACCATGACCTGGCTCAGGGAGGTGGCACAGACTGGAAAACCCTATACAACACCATGACCTGGCTCAGGAGGTGGCACAGACTGGAAAACCCTATACAACACCATGACCTGGCTCAGGGAGGTGGCTGGAAAACAGACTGGAAAACCCTATACAACACCATGACCTGGCTCAGGGAGGTGGCACAGACTGGAAAACCCTATACAACACCATGACCTGGCTCAGGGGAGGTGGCACAGACTGGAAAACCCTATACAACACCATGACCTGGCTCAGGGGAGGTGGCACAGACTGGAAAACCCTATACAACACCATGACCTGGCTCAGGGAGGTGGCACAGACTGGAAAACCCTATACAACACCATGACCTGGCTCAGGGAGGTGGCACAGACTGGAAAACCCTATACAACACCATGACCTGGCTCAGGGAGGTGGCACAGACTGGAAAACCCTATACAACACCATGACCTGGCTCAGGGGGAGGTGGCACAGACTGGAAAACCCTATACAACACCATGACCTGGCTCAGGGAGGTGGCACAGACTGGAAAACCCTATACAACACCATGACCTGGCTCAGGGGAGGTGGCACAGACTGGAAAACCCTATACAACACCATGACCTGGCTCAGGGGAGGTGGCACAGACTGGAAAAACCCTATACAACACCATGACCTGGCTCTGGGGAGGTGGCACAGACTGGAAAACCCTATACAACACCATGACCTGGCTCAGGGGAGGTGGCACAGACTGGAAAACCCTATACAACACCATGACCTGGCTCAGGGGAGGTGGCACAGACTGGAAAACCCTATACAACACCATGACCTGGCTCAGGGGAGGTGGCACAGACTGGAAAACCCTATACAACACCATGACCTGGCTCAGGGGAGGTGGCACAGACTGGAAAACCTGACCCTATACAACACCATGACCTGGCTCAGGGGAGGTGGCACAGACTGGAAAACCCTATACAACACCATGACCTGGCTCAGGGAGGTGGCACAGACTGAAAACCCTATACAACACCATGACCTGGCTCAGGGGAGGTGGCACAGACTGGAAAACCTGACCCTATACAACACCATGACCTGGCTCAGGGGAGGTGGCACAGACTGGAAAACCCTATACAACACCATGACCTGGCTCAGGGGAGGTGGCACAGACTGGAAAACCCTATACAACACCATGACCTGGCTCAGGGGAGGTGGCACAGACTGGCTCAAAAAACCCTATACAACACCATGACCTGGCTCAGGGGAGGTGGCACAGACTGGAAAACCCTATACAACACCATGACCTGGCTCAGGGGAGGTGGCACAGACTGGAAACCCTATACAACACCATGACCTGGCTCAGGGAGGTGGCACAGACTGGAAAACCCTATACAACACCATGACCTGGCTCAGGGGAGGTGGCACAGACTGGAAAACCCTATACAACACCATGACCTGGCTCAGGGGAGGTGGCACAGACTGGAAAACCCTATACAACACCATGACCTGGCTCAGGGAGGTGGCACAGACTGGAAAACCCTATACAACACCATGACCTGGCTCAGGGGAGGTGGCACAGACTGGAAAACAGACTGGAAAACCCTATACAACACCATGACCTGGCTCAGGGAGGTGGCACAGACTGGAAAACCCTATACAACACCATGACCTGGCTCAGGGGAGGTGGCACAGACTGGAAAACCCTATACAACACCATGACCTGGCTCAGGGGAGGTGGCACAGACTGAAAACCTGACCCTATACAACACCATGAAAACCAGACTGGAAAACCCTATACAACACCATGACCTGGCTCAGGGAGGTGGCACAGACTGGAAAACCCTATACAACACCATGACCTGGCTCAGGGGAGGTGGCACAGACTGGAAAACCCTATACAACACCATGACCTGGCTCAGGGGAGGTGGCACAGACTGGAAAACCCTATACAACACCATGACCTGGCTCAGGGAGGTGGCACAGACTGGAACAACACCATGACCTGGCTCAGGGAGGTGGCACAGACTGGAAAACACAACATGACCTGGCTCAGGGGAGGTGGCACAGACTGGAAAACCCTATACAACACCATGACCTGGCTCAGGGGAAGTGGCACAGACTGGAAAACCCTATACAACACCATGACCTGGCTCAGGGGAGGTGGCACAGACTGGAAAACCCTATACAACACCATGACCTGGCTCAGGGAGGTGGCACAGACTGGAAAACCCTATACAACACCATGACCTGGCTCAGGGGAGGTGGCACAGACTGAAAACCCTATACAACACCATGACCTGGCTCAGGGGAGGTGGCACAGACTGGAAAACCCTATACAACACCATGACCTGGCTCAGGGGAGGTGGCACAGACTGGAAAACCCTATACAACACCATGACCTGGCTCAGGGGGAGGTGGCACAGACTGGAAAACCCTATACAACACCATGACCTGGCTCAGGGGAGGTGGCACAGACTGGAAAACCCTATACAACACCATGACCTGGCTCAGGGAAGTGGCACAGACTGAAAACCCTATACAACACCATGACCTGGCTCAGGGGAGGTGGCACAGACTGGAAAACCCTATACAACACCATGACCTGGCTCAGGGGAGGTGGCACAGACTGGAAAACCCTATACAACACCATGACCTGGCTCAGGGGAGGTGGCACAGACTGGAAAACCTGAAACCCTATACAACACCATGACCTGGCTCAGGGAGGTGGCACAGACTGGAAAACCCTATACAACACCATGACCTGGCTCAGGGGAGGTGGCACAGACTGGAAAACCCTATACAACACCATGACCTGGCTCAGGGAGGTGGCACAGACTGAAAAAAAACCCTATACAACACCATGACCTGGCTCAGGGGAGGTGGCACAGACTGGAAAACCCTATACAACACCATGACCTGGCTCAGGGGAGGTGGCACAGACTGGAAAACCCTATACAACACCATGACCTGGCTCAGGGGAGGTGGCACAGACTGGAAAACCCTATACAACACCATGACCTGGCTCAGGGGAGGAGCACAGACTGAAAAACCCTATACAACACCAGACTGGAGACTGAAAAACCCTATACAACAATGACTAGAGGTGGCACAGACTGAAAACCCTATACAACACCATGACCTGGCTCAGGGGAGGTGGCACAGACTGGAAAACCCTATACAACACCATGACCTGGCTCAGGGGAGGTGGCACAGACTGGAAAACCTGACCCTATACAACACCATGACCTGGCTCAGGGGAGGTGGCACAGACTGGAAAACCCTATACAACACCATGACCTGGCTCAGGGGAGGTGGCACAGACTGGAAAACCCTATACAACACCATGACCTGGCTCAGGGGAGGTGGCACAGACTGGAAAACCCTATACAACACCATGACCTGGCTCAGGGGAGGTGGCACAGACTGGAAAACCCTATACAACACCATGACCTGGCTCAGGGGAGGTGGCACAGACTGGAAAACCCTATACAACACCATGACCTGGCTCAGGGAGGTGGCACAGACTGGAAAACCCTATACAACACCATGACCTGGCTCAGGGGAGGTGGCACAGACTGGAAAACCCTATACAACACCATGACCTGGCTCAGGGAGGTGGCACAGACTGAAAACCCTATACAACACCATGACCTGGCTCAGGGGAGGTGGCACAGACTGGAAAACCCTATACAACACCATGACCTGGCTCAGGGAGGTGGCACAGACTGGAAAAACCCTATACAACACCATGACCTGGCTCAGGGAGGTGGCACAGACTGGAAAACCCTATACAACACCATGACCTGGCTCAGGGGAGGTGGCACAGACTGGAAAACCTGACCCTATACAACACCATGACCTGGCTCAGGGGAGGTGGCACAGACTGGAAAACCCTATACAACACCATGACCTGGCTCAGGGAGGTGGCACAGACTGGAAAACCCTATACAACACCATGACCTGGCTCAGGGAGGTGGCACAGACTGAAAACCCTATACAACACCATGGCTCAGGGGAGGTGGCACAGAGAAAAACCCTATACAACACCATGACCTGGCACAGACTGGAAAACCTGACCCTACTGAAAAACCCTAACACACCATGACCTGGCTCAGGAGACTGTGGAAAACCCTATACAACACATGACCTGGAAGGTGGCAACCTGGAAAACCCTATACAACACCATGACCTGGCTCAGGGGAGGTGGCACAGACTGGAAAACCCTATACAACACCATGACCTGGCTCAGGGAGGTGGCACAGACTGGAAAAACCCTATACAACACCATGACCTGGCTCAGGGAGGTGGCACAGACTGGAAAACCCTATACAACACCATGACCTGGCTCAGGGGAGGTGGCACAGACTGGAAAACCCTATACAACACCATGACCTGGCTCAGGGAGGTGGCACAGACTGGAAAACCCTATACAAAACCCTATACAACACCATGACCTGGCTCAGGGAGGTGGCACAGACTGGAAAACCCTATACAACACCATGACCTGGCTCAGGGAGGTGGCACAGACTGGAAAACCCCTATACAACACCATGACCTGGCTCAGGGGAGGTGGCACAGACTGGAAAACCTGACCCTATACAACACCATGACCTGGCTCAGGGGAGGTGGCACAGACTGGAAAACCCGACCCTATACAACACCATGACCTGGCTCAGGGGAGGTGGCACAGACTGGAAAACCCTATACAACACCATGACCTGGCTCAGGGGAGGTGGCAACACCAGACTGGAAAACTGGACCCTATACAACACCATGACCTGGCTCAGGGGAGGTGGCACAGACTGGAAAACCCTATACAACACCATGACCTGGCTCAGAGGGGGAGACTGGAAAACCTGACCCTATACAACACCATGACTGGAAAACCCTATACAACACCTATATGCTGACCTGGCTCAGGGGAGGTGGCACAGACTGGAAAACCCTATACAACACCATGACCTGGCTCAGGGAGGTGGGACTGAAAAACCCTATACAACACCATGACAGGGGAGGTGGCACAGAAAAAACCCCTATACAACACCATGACCTGGCTCAGGGAGGTGGCACAGACTGGAAAACCCTATACAACACCATGACCTGGCTCTGGGGAGGTGGCACAGACTGAAAACCCTATACAACACCATGACCTGGCTCAGGGAGGTGGCACAGACTGGAAAACCCTATACAACACCATGACCTGGCTCAGGGAGGTGGCACAGACTGGAAAACCCTATACAACACCATGACCTGGCTCAGGGGAGGTGGCACAGACTGGAAAACCCTATACAACACCATGACCTGGCTCAGGGAGGTGGCACAGACTGGAAAACCTGACCCTATACAACACCATGACCTGGCTCAGGGAGGTGGCACAGACTGGAAAACCCTATACAACACCATGACCTGGCTCAGGGGAGGTGGCACAGACTGGAAAACCCTATACAACACCATGACCTGGCTCAGGGGAGGTGGCACAGACTGGAAAAACCCTATACAACACCATGACCTGGCTCAGGGAGGTGGCACAGACTGGAAAACCCTATACAACACCATGACCTGGCTCAGGGAGGTGGCACAGACTGGAAAACCCTATACAACACCATGACCTGGCTCAGGGGAGGTGGCACAGAGAAAACCCCTATATTAACAAAACCCTACAGACAACACCCCATGACCTGGCTCAGGGGAGGTGGCACAGACTGGAAAACCTGACCCAACACCATGACCTGGCTCAGGGGAGGTGGCACAGACTGGAAAACCCTATACAACACCATGACCTGGCTCAGGGAGGTGGCACAGACTGGAAAACCCTATACAACACCATGACCTGGCTCAGGGGAGGTGGCACAGAGACTGGAAAACCCTATACAACACCATGACCTGGCTCAGGGAGGTGGCACAGACTGGAAAACCCTATACAACACCATGACCTGGTTCAGGGAGGTGGCACAGACTGGAAAACCCTATACAACACCATGACCTGGCTCAGGGAGGTGGCACAGACTGAAAACCTATACAACACCATGACCTGGCTCAGGGGAGGTGGCACAGACTGGAAAACCCTATACAACACCATGACCTGGCTCAGGGGGAGGTGGCACAGACTGGAAAACCCTATACAACACCATGACCTGGCTCAGGGAGGTGGCACAGACTGGAAAAAAAACCCTATACAACACCATGACCTGGCTCAGGGGAGGTGGCACAGACTGGAAAACCCTATACAACACCATGACCTGGCTCAGGGGAGGTGGCACAGACTGGAAAACCCTATACAACACCATGACCTGGCTCAGGGGAGGTGGCACAGACTGGAAAACCTGACCCTATACAACACCATGACCTGGCTCAGGGGAGGTGGCACAGACTGGAAAACCCTATACAACACCATGACCTGGCTCAGGGGAGGTGGCACAGACTGGAAAACCCTATACAACACCATGACCTGGCTCAGGGGAGGTGGCACAGACTGGAAAACCTGACCCTATACAACACCATGACCTGGCTCAGGGGAGGTGGCACAGACTGGAAAACCCTATACAACACCATGACCTGGCTCTGGGGAGGTGGCACAGACTGGAAAAACCCTATACAACACCATGACCTGGCTCAGGGGAGGTGGCACAGACTGGAAAACCCTATACAACACCATGACCTGGCTCAGGGAGGTGGCACAGACTGGAAAACCCTATACAACACCATGACCTGGCTCAGGGAGGTGGCACAGACTGGAAAACCCTATACAACACCATGACCTGGCTCAGGGGAGGTGGCACAGACTGGGAAAACCCTATACAACACCATGACCTGGCTCAGACTGGGACCTGGTGGCACAGACTGGAAAACCCTATACAACACCATGACCTGGCTCAGGGGAGGTGGCACAGACTGGAAAACCCTATACAACACCATGACCTGGCTCAGGGAGGTGGCACAGACTGGAAAACCTGACCCTATACAACACCATGACCTGGCTCAGGGGAGGTGGCACAGACTGGAAAACCCTATACAACACCATGACCTGGCTCAGGGAGGTGGCACAGACTGGAAAACCCTATACAACAAACTGGCCAGGGGAAGTGGCACAGACTGGAAAACCCAACACCATGACCTGGGCTCAGGGGAGGTGGCACAGACTGGAAAACCCTATACAACACCATGACCTGGCTCAGGGGAGGTGGCACAGACTGGAAAACCCTATACAACACCATGACCTGGCTCAGGGGAGGTGGCACAGACTGAAAACCCTATACAACACCATGACCTGGCTCAGGGGAGGTGGCACAGACTGGAAAACGCTATACAACACCATGAAAACAGACTGAAAACCCTATACAACACCATGACCTGGCTCAGGGAGGTGGCACAGACTGGAAAACCCTATACAACACCATGACCTGGCTCAGGGAGGTGGCACAGACTGGAAAACCCTATACAACACCATGACCTGGCTCAGGGGAGGTGGCACAGACTGGAAAACCCTATACAACACCATGACCTGGCTCAGGGGAGGTGGCACAGACTGGAAAACCCTATACAACACCATGACCTGGCTCAGGGAGGTGGCACAGACTGGAAAACCCTATACAACACCATGACCTGGCTCAGGGGAGGTGGCACAGACTGGAAACCCTATACAACACCATGACCTGGCTCAGGGAGGTGGAAAAACCCTATACAACACAGACTGGAAAACCTGACCCTATACAACACCATGACCTGGCTCAGGGGAGGTGGCACAGACTGGAAAACCCTATACAACACCATGACCTGGCTCAGGGGAGGTGGCACAGACTGGAAAAAAACCCTATACAACACCATGACCTGGCTCAGGGAGGTGGCACAGACTGGAAAACCCTATACAACACCATGACCTGGCTCAGGGAGGTGGCACAGACTGGAAAACCCTATACAACACCATGACCTGGCTCAGGGGAGGTGGCACAGACTGGAAAAAACCCTATGAAAACCCTATACAACACCATGACCTGGCTCAGGGAGGTGGCACAGACTGGAAAACCCTATACAACACCATGACCTGGCTCAGGGAGGTGGCACAGACTGGAAAACCCTATACAACACCATGACCTGGCTCAGGGGAGGTGGCACAGACTGGAAAACCCTATACAACACCATGACCTGGCTCAGGGGAGGTGGCACAGACTGGAAAACCCTATACAACACCATGACCTGGCCAGGGGAGGTGGCACAGACTGGAAAACCCTATACAACACCATGACCTGGCTCAGGGGAGGTGGCACAGACTGGAAAACCCTATACAACACCATGACCTGGCTCAGGGGAGGTGGCACAGACTGGAAAAACCCTATACAACACCATGACCTGGCTCAGGGAGGTGGCACAGACTGGAAAAACCCTATACAACACCATGACCTGGCTCAGGGGAGGTGGCACAGACTGGAAAACCCTATACAACACCATGACCTGGCTCAGGGGAGGTGGCACAGACTGGAAAACCCTATACAACACCATGACCTGGCTCAGGGGAGGTGGCACAGACTGGAAAACCTGACCCTATACAACACCATGACCTGGCTCAGGGGAGGTGGCACAGACTGGAAAACCCTATACAACACCATGACCTGGCTCAGGGGAGGTGGCACAGACTGGAAAACCTGACCCTATACAACACCATGACCTGGCTCAGGGGAGGTGGCACAGACTGGAAAACCCTATACAACACCATGACCTGGCTCAGGGGAGGTGGCACAGACTGGAAAACCCTATACAACACCATGACCTGGCTCAGGGGAGGTGGCACAGACTGGAAAACCTGCCCCTATACAACACCATGACCTGGCTCAGGGAGGTGGCACAGACTGGAAAACCCTATACAACACCATGACCACCAGGGGAGGTGCACAGACTGGAAAAACCCTATACAACACCATGACCTGGCTCAGGGGAGGTGGCACAGACTGAAAACCCTATACAACACCATGACCTGGCTCAGGGAGGTGGCACAGACTGGAAAACCTGACCCTATACAACACCATGACCTGGCTCAGGGGAGGTGGCACAGACTGGAAAACCTGACCCTATACAACACCATGACCTGGCTCAGGGGAGGTGGCACAGACTGGAAAACCTGACCCTATACAACACCATGACCTGGCTCAGGGGAGGTGGCACAGACTGGAAAACCTGACCCTATACAACACCATGACCTGGCTCAGGGAGGTGGCACAGACTGGAAAAACCCTATACAACACCATGACCTGGCTCAGGGAGGTGGCACAGACTGGAAAACCTGACCCTATACAACACCATGACCTGGCTCAGGGAGGTGGCACAGACTGGAAAACCCTATACAACACCATGACCTGGCTCAGGGGAGGTGGCACAGACTGGAAAACCCTATACAACACCATGACCTGGCTCAGGGGAGGTGGCACAGACTGGAAAAACCCTATACAACACCATGACCTGGCTCAGGGGAGGTGGCACAGACTGGAAAACCCTATACAACACCATGACCTGGCTCAGGGAGGTGGCACAGACTGGAAAAACCCTATACAACACCATGACCTGGCTCAGGGGAGGTGGCACAGACTGGAAAACCTGCCCCTATACAACACCATGACCTGGCTCAGGGGAGGTGGCACAGACTGGAAAACCTGAAAAACCCTATACAACACCATGACCTGGCTCAGGGGAGGTGGCACAGACTGGAAAAACCCTATACAACACCATGACCTGGCTCAGGGAGGTGGCACAGACTCAGGGGAGGTGGCAAGACTGGAAAACCCTATACAACACCATGACCTGGCTCAGGGGAGCACAGTGGAAAACCTGACCCTATACAACACCATGACTGGCTCAGGGAAAGACTGAAACCCTATACAACACCATGACCTGGCTCAGGGAGGTGGCACAGACTGGAAAACCCTATACAACACCATGACCTGGCTCAGGGGAGGTGGCACAGACTGGAAAACCCTATACAACACCATGACCTGGCTCAGGGAGGTGGCACAGACTGGAAAACCCTATACAACACCATGACCTGGCTCAGGGGAGGTGGCACAGACTGGAAAAACCCTATACAACACCATGACCTGGCTCAGGGAGGTGGCACAGACTGGCTCAAAACTGGAAAACCCTATACAACACCATGACCTGGCTCAGGGAGGTGGCACAGACTGGAAAAACACAGACTGGAAAACCCCATGACCTGGCTCAGGGGAGGTGGCACAGACTGGAAAACCTGACCCTATACAACACCATGACCTGGCTCAGGGAGGGGAGACTGAAAACCCTATACAACACAGACTGGCTCAGGGAAAGACTGGAAAACCCTATACAACACCATGACCTGGCTCAGGGGAGGTGGCACAGACTGGAAAACCTGACCCTATACAACACCATGACCTGGCTCAGGGGAGGTGGCACAGACTGGAAAACCCTATACAACACCATGACCTGGCTCAGGGAGGTGGCACAGACTGGAAAACCCTATACAACACCATGACCTGGCTCAGGGAGGTGGCACAGACTGGAAAACCCTATACAACACCATGACCTGGCTCAGGGGAGGTGGCACAGACTGGAAAACCTGACCCCTATACAACACCATGACCTGGCTCAGGGAGGTGGCACAGACTGGAAAAACCCTATACAACACCATGACCTGGCTCAGGGGAGGTGGCACAGACTGGAAAACCCTATACAACACCATGACCTGGCTCAGGGAGGTGGCACAGACTGGAAAACCTGACCCTATACAACACCATGACCTGGCTCAGGGGAGGTGGCACAGACTGGAAAACCCTATACAACACCATGACCTGGCTCAGGGAGGTGGCACAGACTGGAAAACCCTATACAACACCATGACCTGGCTCAGGGGAGGTGGCACAGACTGGAAAACCCTATACAACACCATGACCTGGCTCAGGGGAGGTGGCACAGACTGGAAAACCTGACCCTATACAACACCATGACCTGGCTCAGGGGAGGTGGCACAGACTGGAAAACCCTATACAACACCATGACCTGGCTCAGGGGAGGTGGCACAGACTGGAAAACCTGACCCTATACAACACCATGACCTGGCTCAGGGGAGGTGGCACAGACTGGAAAACCTGACCCTATACAACACCATGACCTGGCTCAGGGGAGGTGGCACAGACTGGAAAACCTGACCCTATACAACACCATGACCTGGCTCAGGGGAGGTGGCACAGACTGGAAAACCTGACCCTATACAACACCATGACCTGGCTCAGGGGAGGTGGCACAGACTGGAAAACCCTATACAACACCATGACCTGGCTCAGGGGAGGTGGCACAGACTGGAAAACCTGACCCTATACAACACCATGACAGGTGGCCATGAAAACCTGGCTACAACACCATGACCTGGCTCAGGGGAGGTGGCACAGACTGGAAAACCTGACCCTATACAACACCATGACCTGGCTCAGGGGAGGTGGCACAGACTGGAAAACCCTATACAACACCATGACCTGGCTCAGGGAGGTGGCACAGACTGGAAAACCCTATACAACACCATGACCTGGCTCAGGGGAGGTGGCACAGACTGGAAAACCCTATACAACACCATGACCTGGCTCAGGGGAGGTGGCACAGACTGGAAAACCCTATACAACACCATGACCTGGCTCAGGGAGGTGGCACAGACTGGAAAACCCTATACAACACCATGACCTGGCTCAGGGAGGTGGCACAGACTGGAAAACCCTATACAACACCATGACCTGGCTCAGGGGAGGTGGCACAGACTGGAAAACCTGACCCCTATACAACACCATGACCTGGCTCAGGGAGGTGGCACAGACTGGAAAAACCCTATACAACACCATGACCTGGCTCAGGGAGGTACAGACACCTATGACCTGGCTCAGGGAGGTGGCACAGACTGGAAAAAACCCTATACAACACCATGACCTGGCTCAGGGAGGTGGAGGTGGAAAACCCTATACAACACAGACCTGGAAAACCTGACCCTATACAACACCATGACCTGGCTCAGGGGAGGTGGCACAGACTGGAAAACCTGACCCTATACAACACCATGACCTGGCTCAGGGAGGTGGCACAGACTGGAAAACCTGACCCTATACAACACCATGACCTGGCTCAGGGGAGGTGGCACAGACTGGAAAACCATGACCTGGCCCTATACTGGAAAAAAACACCATGACCTGGCTCAGGGAGGTGGCACAGACTGGAAAACCTGACCCTATACAACACCATGACCTGGCTCAGGGAGGTGGCACAGACTGGAAAACCCTATACAACACCATGACCTGGCTCAGGGAGGTGGCACAGACTGGAAAACCCCTATACAACACCATGACCTGGCTCAGGGAGGTGGCACAGACTGGAAAACCCTATACAACACCATGACCTGGCTCAGGGGAGGTGGCACAGACTGGAAAAACCCTATACAACACCATGACCTGGCTCAGGGGAGGTGGCACAGACTGGAAAACCCTATACAACACCATGACCTGGCTCAGGGGAGGTGGCACAGACTGGAAAACCTGACCCTATACAACACCATGACCTGGCTCAGGGGAGGTGGCACAGACTGGAAAAACCCTATACAACACCATGACCTGGCTCAGGGAGGTGGCACAGACTGGAAAACCCCTATACAACACCATGACCTGGCTCAGGGGAGGTGGCACAGACTGGAAAACCCTATACAACACCATGACCTGGCTCTTTTAGCACAGACTGGACACCATGACCTTTTAGCATAGACTGGACCTACATCACTGTCTATGTAGCATAGAGGACCTACATCACTGTCTACGTAGCAGAGAGGACCTATGTCACTGTCTATGTAGCATAGAGGTACTGTCACTGTCTACGTAGCAGAGAGGACCTATGTCACTGTCTACGTAGCATAGAGGACTGTCACTGTCTACGTAGCAGAGAGGAACTACGTCACTGTCTACGTAGCATAGAGGACCTACATCACTGTCTACGTAGCATAGAGGAACTACATCACTGTCTACATAGCAGAGAGGAACTACATCACTGTCTACATAGCAGAGAGGACCTACATCACTGTCTACATAGCATAGAGGACCTACATCACTGTCTACATAGCAGAGAGGACCTATGTCACTCTCTACATAGCAGAGAGGACCTACATCACTGTCTACGTAGCATAGAGGACCTACATCACTGTCTACATAGCAGAGTCACTACGTCACTGTCTACGACACTACTTAATCCTGCTTGAATAAAGTACTAAACGGTAGCTGACAACATGGAGATCTCAGAGGTTATTTTTAAGTGCATTTCTCAAGTGGTTGGTTTGCATCAACTACCTTCACTAAAACCACTGCCAAGGTATGACCTGCAGACGTTGGCTTTGAATCGGGATGTTCTGCCTCGTGATTCTGAAACCCCAGGCTTTTTGTTCTTTTTTTGCCCTTTATCAACGTAGCCAGTGACGCTGTTCCTCTGTGCTAAAAGAGTCCATCGTTGAAACCAGACCCCAGTCACCGTGTTGCCTAGGGTCGGGTTCTCAACGACTGGCACACAGAGGTCACGTCCAGACACCACTTATGAGAAAACACACACACACACACACACACACACACACACACACACACACACACACACACACACACACACACACACACACACACACACACACACACACACACACACACACACACACACACACACACACACACACACGCACACACAGGCATGAGTCAGCTGCCTCAGGTGTCAGAATCAGCTGTGACTGTGTTGTTTACCTTGTCTGTCTGTCTGTCTGTCTGTCTGTCTGTCTGTCTGTCTGTCTGTCTGTCTGTCTGTCTGTCTGTCTGTCTCTCTGTCAGCCTGTCTCTCTGTCAGCCTGTCTCTCTTTCTCTCTCAATCAATTCAATTCAATTTGATTTATTGGCATGACGTACCAATGTACATATTACCAAAGCTTACTTTGGATATTTACAATATGAAAATAATGAGAATCAATATTGTCAACAGGACAACAGTAACAACAATAACCAAGGGGTCAAACATTGTACAATAACAATAAGCATACAGTAGAGGACATCAAATCAAAATGTATTTGTCTCATACACATGGTTAGCAGATGTTAATGCGAGTGTAGCGAAATGCCTGTGCTTCTAGTTCCGACAATGCAGTAATAACCAACGAGTAATCAAACTAACAATTCCAAAACTACTACCTTATAGACACAAGTGTAAGGGGATAAAGAATATGTACATAAAGATATATGAATGAGTGATGGTACAGAGCGGCATAGGCAAGATGCAGTAGATGGTATTGAGTGCAGTATATACATATGAGATGAGTATGTAAACAAAGTGGCATAGTTAAAGTGGCTAGTGATACATGTATTACATAAATATGCAGTAGATGATATAGAGTACAGTATATACATATACATATGAGATGAATAATGTAGGGTAAGTAAACATTATATTAGGTAGCATTGTTTAAAGTGGCTAGTGATATATTTTACATCATTTCCCATCAATTCCCATTATTAAAGTGGCTGGAGTTGAGTCAGTGCGTTGGCAGCAGCCACTCAATGTTAGTGGTGGCTGTTTAACAGTCAAATGGCCTTGAGATTGAAGCTGTTTTTCAGTCTCTCGGTCCCAGCTTTGATGCACCTGTACTGACCTCGCCTTCTGGATGATAGCGGGGTGAACAGGCAGTGGCTCGGGTGGTTGTTGTCCTTGATGATCTTTATGGCCTTCCTGTGACATCGGGTGGTGTAGGTGTCCTGGAGGGCAGGTAGTTTGCCCCCGGTGATGCATTGTGCAGACCTCACTACCCTCTGGAGAGCCTTACGGTTGTGGGTGGAGCAGTTGCCATACCAGGCGGTGATACAGCCCGCCAGGATGCTCTCGATTGTGCATCTGTAGAAGTTTGTGAGTGCTTTTGGTGACAAGCCAAATTTCTTCAGCCTCCTGAGGTTGAAGGGGCGCTGCTGCGCCTTCTTCACGATGCTGTCTGTGTGGGTGGACCAATTCAGTTTGTCTGTGATGTGTACGCCGAGGAACTTAAAACTTACTACCCTCTCCACTACTGTTCCATCGATGTGGATAGGGGGGTGTTCCCTCTGCTGTTTCCTGAAGTCCACAATCATCTCCTTAGTTTTGTTGATGTTGAGTGTGAGGTTATTTTCCTGACACCACACTCCGAGGGCCCTCACCTCCTCCCTGTAGGCCGTCTCGTCGTTGTTGGTAATCAAGCCTACCACTGTTGTGTCGTCCGCAAACTTGATGATTGAGTTGGAGGCGTGCGTGGCCACGCAGTCGTGGGTGAACAGGGAGTACAGGAGAGGGCTCAGAACGCACCCTTGTGGGGCCCCCGTGTTGAGGATCAGCGGGGTGGAAATGTTGTTGCCTACCCTCACCACCTGGGGGCGGCCCGTCAGGAAGTCCAGTACCCAGTTGCACAGGGCGGGGTCGAGACCCAGGGTCTCGAACTTGATGACGAGCTTGGAGGGCACTATGGTGTTAAATGCCGAGCTGTAGTCGATGAACAGCATTCTCACATAGGTATTCCTCTTGTCCAGATGGGTTAGGGCAGTGTGCAGTGTGGTTGAGATTGCATCGTCTGTGGACCTATTTGGCCGGTAAGCAAATTGGAGTGGGTCTAGGGTGTCAGGTAGGGTGGAGGTGATATGGTCCTTGACTAGTCTCTCAAAGCACTTCATGATGACGGAAGTGAGTGCTACGGGGCGGTAGTCGTTTAGCTCAGTTACCTTAGCTTTCTTGGGAACAGGAACAATGGTGGCCCTCTTGAAGCATGTGGGAACAACAGACTGGGATAGGGATTGATTGAATATGTCCGTAAACACACCAGCCAGCTGGTCTGCGCATGCTCTGAGGGCGCGGCTGGGGATGCCGTCTGGGCCTGCAGCCTTGCGAGGGTTGACACGTTTAAATGTTTTCCTCACGTCGGCTGCAGTGAAGGAGAGCCCGCATGTTTTAGTTGCGGGCCGTGTCAGTGGCACTGTATTGTCCTCAAAGCGGGCAAAAAGTTATTTAGTCTGCCTTGGAGCAAGACATCCTGGTCCGTGACTGGGCTGGTTTTTTTTGTAATCCGTGATTGACTGTAGACCCTGCCACATACCTCTTGTGTCTGAGCCGTTGAATTGAGATTCTACTTTGTCTTTATACTGACGCTTAGCTTGTTTGATTGCCTTGCGGAGGGAATAGTTACACTGTTTGTATTCGGTCATGTTTCCGGTCACCTTGCCCTGATTAAAAGGAGTGGTTCGGGCTTTCAGTTTCACGCGAATGCTGCCATCAATCCACGGTTTCTGGTTTGGGAATGTTTTAATCGTTGCTATGGGAATGACACCTTCAACGCACGTTCTAATGAAATCGCTCACAGAATCAGCGTATTCGTCAATGTTGTTGTCTGACGCAATACGAAACATATCCCAGTCCACGTGATGGAAGCAGTCTTGGAGTGTGGAATCAGATTGGTCGGACCAGCGTTGAACAGACCTCAGCGTGGGAGCCTCTTGTTTTAGTTTCTGTCTGTAGGCAGGGATCAACAAAATGGAGTCGTGGTCAGCTTTTCCGAAAGGAGGGCAGGGCAGGGCCTTATATGCGTCGCGGAAGTTAGAATAACAATGATCCAAGGTTTTACCAGCCCTGGTTGCGCAATCGATATGCTGATACAATTTAGGGAGTCTTGTTTTCAGATTAGCCTTGTTAAAATCCCCAGCTACAATGAATGCAGCCTCCGGATAAATGGATTCCAGTTTGCAAAGAGTCAAATAAAGTTTGTTCAGAGCCATCGATGTGTCTGCTTGGGGGGGGGTATATACGGCTGTGATTATAATCGAAGAGAATTCCCTTGGAAGATAATGCGGTCGACATTTGCAGCTCCGTCTCAGGTTCTGCTGTTGTGCAGTGGTTACACAGCCTTTCCTATACAGGGAGCCAGGTTCTGCTGTGGTGCAGTGGTTGCACAGCCTTTCCTCTACAGGGAGACAGGTTTTCCTGTGTCTACCCTTCTCAATGGCAAGACTGTGCTCACTGAGCCTGTACTGTGTCAAGGTATTTCTAAGGTTTTGATCAGTAACCATGGTCATATAGTTAGTCACGGTGTACTGTCCATTTAGGGCCAGATAGCACTGCATTGTTCTTTGTGTTTGTGTTTCCCAATAAGAAATGTAGTGTTGTTTTGACTGGGTTGTAATTTGGTTCATTCTGATTGATTGGATGTTCTGGTCCTGAGGCTTCAGGGTGTTAGTAGAACAGGTTAGTGAACTCAGCCCAGGACCAGCTGGATGAGGGTACTGAGGCTTAAGTGCGTTAGTAGAACAGGTTAGTGAACTCAGGACCAGCTGGATGAGGGGACTGAGGCTTCAGTGTGTTAGTAGAACAGGTTAGTGAACTCAGCCCCAGGACCAGCTGGATGAGGGGACTGAGGCTTCAGTGTGTTAGTAGAACAGGTTAGTGAACTCAGCCCCAGGACCAGCTGGATGAGGGGACTGAGGCTTCAGTGTGCTAGTAGAACAGGTTAGTGATCTCAGGACCAACTAGATGAGGTGACTGAGGCTTCAGTGTGTTAGTAGAACAGGTTAGTGAACTCAGCCCCAGGACCAGCTAGATGAGGGGACTGAGGCTTCAGTGTGTTAGTAGAACAGGTTTGTGAACTCAGCCCCAGGACCAGCTGGATGAGGGGACTCTTTTCTTTGCTCAGCTCTTGGCATTGCAGGGCTTGGTAATGATATGAGAGGGGGTCACTGTATTTTAGATATTTCCAAAACTGAATAGCTATTTTTTGAGTTTTTATTATTAGTGGATATTGGCCTAATTCTGCCCTGCATGCATTGTTTGTAGTTTTCCTCTGGACATGTAGGAGAATCTTACAGAACTTTCAATGGGGTGTTTGTCCCATTTGGTGAAATCTTGTTTTGCAAGTGGACCCCACACCTCGCTGCCATAAAGTGCAATTGGTTCAATGACACATTCAATTAGTTGGACATGTTCAACCGTGGTATTTCCTGTCCCAGGTAGTTGGTTCAACCATGATATTTCCTGTCCCAGGTAGTTGGACATGTTCAACCATGGTATTTCCTGTCCCAGGTAGTTGTTTCAACCGTGGTATTTCCTGTCCCAGGTAGTTGGTTCAACCATGGTATTTCCTGTCCCAGGTAGTTGGACCTGTTCAACCATGGTATTTCCTGTCCCAGGTAGTTGGACATGTTCCACCATGGTATTTCCTGTCCCAGGTAGTTGGTTCAACCATGGTATTTCCTGTCCCAGGTAGTTGGACATGTTGCACCATGGTATTTCCTGTCCCAGGTAGTTGGTTCAACCATGGTATTTCCTGTCCCAGGTAGTTGGACATGTTCAACCATGGTATTTCCTGTCCCAGGTAGTTGGACATGTTCCACCATGGTATTTCCTGTCCCAGGTAGTTGGTTCAACCATGGTATTTCCTGTCCCAGGTAGTTGGACATGTTCCACCATGGTATTTCCTGTCCCAGGTAGTTGGACATGTTCCACCATGGTATTTCCTGTCCCAGGTAGTTGGTTCAACCATAGTATTTCCTGTCCCAGGTAGTTGGACATGTTCCACCATGGTATTTCCTGTCCCAGGTAGTTGGACATGTTCCACCATGGTATTTCCTGTCCCAGGTAGTTGGTTCAACCATAGTATTTCCTGTCCCAGGTAGTTGGACATGTTCAACCATGGTATTTCCTGTCCCAGGTAGTTGGTTCAACCATGGTATTTCCTGTCCCAGGTAGTTGGACATGTTCAACCATGGTATTTCCTGTCCCAGGTAGTTGGTTCAACCATGGTATTTCCTGTCCCAGGTAGTTGGTTCAACCATGGTATTTCCTGTCCCAGGTAGTTGGTTCAACCATAGTATTTCCTGTCCCAGGTAGTTGGACATGTTCAACCATGGTATTTCCTGTCCCAGGTAGTTGGTTCAACCATGGTATTTCCTGTCCCAGGTAGTTGGACATGTTCAACCATGGTATTTCCTGTCCCAGGTAGTTGGTTCAACCATGGTGTTTCCTGTCCCAGGTAGTTGGTTCAACCATGGTATTTCCTGTCCCAGGTAGTTGGTTCAACCATGGTATTTCCTGTCCCAGGTAGTTGGACATTACATTTACATTTAAGTCATTTAGCAGACGCTCTTATCCAGAGCGACTTACAAATTGGTGCATTCACCTTATGACATCCAGCAGAACAATCACTCCACAACAGTGCATCTAAATCTCAAAGGGGGGTGAGAAGGATTACTTATCCTATCCTAGGTATTCCTTAAAGAGGTGGGGTTTCAGGTGTCTCCGGAAGGTGGTGACCGACTCCACTGTCCTGGCGTCGTGAGGGAGTTTGTTCCACCATTGGGGGGCCAGAGCAGCGAACAGTTTTGACTGGGCTGAGCGAGAACTGTACTTCCTCAGTGGTAGGGAGGCGAGCAGGCCAGAGGTGGATGAACGCAGTGCCCTTGTTTGGGTGTAGGGCCTGATCAGAGCCTGGAGGTACTGAGGTGCCGTTCCCCTCACAGCTCCGTAGGCAAGCACCATGGTCTTGTAGCGGATGCGAGCTTCAACTGGAAGCCAGTGGAGAGAGCGGAGGAGCGGGGTGACGTGAGAGAACTTGGGAAGGTTGAACACCAGACGGGCTGCGGCGTTCTGGATGAGTTGTAGGGGTTTAATGGCACAGGCAGGGAGCCCAGCCAACAGCGAGTTGCAGTAGTCCAGACGGGAGATGACAAGTGCCTGGATTAGGACCTGCGCCGCTTCCTGTGTGAGGCAGGGTCGTACTCTGCGGATGTTGTAGAGCATGAACCTACAGGAACGGGACACCGCCTTGATGTTAGTTGAGAACGACAGGGTGTTGTCCAGGATCACGCCAAGGTTCTTAGCGCTCTGGGAGGAGGACACAATGGAGTTGTCAACCGTGATGGCGAGATCATGGAACGGGCAGTCCTTCCCCGGGAGGAAGAGCAGCTCCGTCTTGCCGAGGTTCAGCTTGAGGTGGTGATCCGTCATCCACACTGATATGTCTGCCAGACATGCAGAGATGCGATTCGCCACCTGGTCATCAGAAGGGGGAAAGGAGAAGATTAATTGTGTGTCGTCTGCATAGCAATGATAGGAGAGACCATGTGAGGTTATGACAGAGCCAAGTGACTTGGTGTATAGCGAGAATAGGAGAGGGCCTAGAACAGAGCCCTGGGGGACACCAGTGGTGAGAGCGCGTGGTGAGGAGACAGATTCTCGCCACGCCACCTGGTAGGAGCGACCTGTCAGGTAGGACGCAACCAAGCGTGGGCCGCGCCGGAGATGCCCAACTCGGAGAGGGTGGAGAGGAGGATCTGATGGTTCACAGTATCGAAGGCAGCCGATAGGTCTAGAAGGATGAGAGCAGAGGAGAGAGAGTTAGCTTTAGCGGTGCGGAGCGCCTCCGTGATACAGAGAAGAGCAGTCTCAGTTGAATGACTAGTCTTGAAACCTGACTGATTAGGATCAAGAAGGTCATTCAGAGAGAGATAGCGGGAGAGCTGGCCAAGGACGGCACGTTCAAGAGTTTTGGAGAGAAAAGAAAGAAGGGATACTGGTCTGTAGTTGTTGACATCGGAGGGATTGAGTGTAGGTTTTTTCAGAAGGGGTGCAACTCTCGCTCTCTTGAGGACGGAAGGGACGTAGCCAGCGGTCAGGGATGAGTTGATGAGCGAGGTGAGGTAAGGGAGAAGGTCTCCGGAAATGGTCTGGAGAAGAGAGGAGGGGATAGGGTCAAGCGGGCAGGTTGTTGGGCGGCCGGCCGTCACAAGACGCGAGATTTCATCTGGAGAGAGAGGGGAGAAAGAGGTCAGAGCACAGGGTAGGGCAGTGTGAGCAGAACCAGCGGTGCCGTTTGACTTAGCAAACGAGGATCGGATGTCGCCGACCTTCTTTTCAAAATGGTTGACGAAGTCATCTGCAGAGAGGGAGGAGGGGGGGGAGGAGGATTCAGGAGTGAGGAGAAGGTGGCAAAGAGCTTCCTAGGGTTAGAGGCAGATGCTTGGAATTTAGAGTGGTAGAAAATGGCTTTAGCAGCAGAGACAGAGGAGGAAAATGTAGAGAGGAGGGAGTGAAAGGATGCCAGGTCCGTAGGGAGGCAAGTTTTCCTCCATTTCCGCTCAGCTGCCCGGAGCCCTGTTCTGTGAGCTCGCAATGAGTCGTCGAGCCACGGAGCGGGAGGGGAGGACCGCGCCGGCCTGGAGGATAGGGGACATAGAGAGTCAAAGGATGCAGAAAGGGAGGAGAGGAGGGTTGAGGAGGCAGAATCAGGAGATAGGTTGGAGAAGGTATGAGCAGAGGGAAGAGATGATAGGATGGAAGAGGAGAGGGTAGCGGGGGAGAGAGAGCGAAGGTTGGGACGGCGCGATACCATCCGAGTAGGGGCAGTGTGGGAGGTGTTAGATGAGAGCGAGAGGGAAAAGGATACAAGGTAGTGGTCGGAGACTTGGAGGGGAGTTGCAATGAGGTTAGTGGAAGAACAGCATCTAGTAAAGATGAGGTCGAGCGTATTGCCTGCCTTGTGAGTAGGGGGCGAAGGTGAGAGGGTGAGGTCAAATGAGGAGAGGAGTGGAAAGAAGGAGGCAGAGAGGAATGAGTCAAAGGTAGACGTGGGGAGGTTAAAGTCGCCCAGCACTGTGAGAGGTGAGCCGTCCTCAGGAAAGGAGCTTATCAAGGTATCAAGCTCATTGATGAACTCTCCGAGGGAACCTGGAGGGCGATGGAGGACATGTTCAACCATGGTATTTCCTGTCCCAGGTAGTTGGTTCAACCATGGTATTTCCTGTCCCAGGTAGTTGGACATGATCAACCATGGTATTTCCTGTCCCAGGTAGTTGGTTCAACCATGGTATTTCCTGTCCCAGGTAGTTGGTTCAACCATGGTATTTCCTGTCCCAGGTAGTTGGACATGATCAACCATGGTATTTCCTGTCCCAGGTAGTTGGTTCAACCATGGTATTTCCTGTCCCAGGTAGTTGGACATGATCAACCATGGTATTTCCTGTCCCAGGTAGTTGGTTCAACCATGGTATTTCCTGTCCCAGGTAGTTGGTTCAACCATAGTATTTCCTGTCCCAGGTAGTTGGACATGTTCAACCATGCTATAGCTAGCCGCCATGCTATAGCTAGCCGCCATGCTATTCTCAGTCCTGACTGTTATATATAGATCATTTTCCACACTTGTCCGACCTACTTTTAGACATCCATTCGGATTATGTTGCTATCTATAGAGGCGCAAATGAAATATTCATATTTTTTACATTCCAGCTGGCGGTGACTACCAATGGGTATTCTTAGCTAAACTTATCGTGCGAAATCCCCTCTCAGCCTCACGGATCTAATGAGAGAAAGAGAGAGAAGGGGGGCAGAGCGAGAGAGGGGGAGAAAGAGAGAGAGAGGGGGAGAAAGGGAAGAGGGGGTGAGAGAGAGGGGAGAAAGAGAGAGACAGCAAGATAGAGGAAGACAGAGAGAAGGGAGTAAGAGAGAGAGAGAGAGAGAGAGAGAGGCAAGCAGGGAATGCCTTGACATGGAGACTGGCTCATGAGAGGGGGATGGAGAGAGAGAAGAGGGGAGAGAGAAAGAGGGGGAAGAAAGGGAAGAGGGGGTGGGGCAGAGAGAGAGGGAGGGGTGAAAGAGAGAGACCGACAGAGGGAGCGAGAGACAGACAGATGGAGAGAGAGACCGACAGAGGGAGAGAGAGACCGACCGAGGGAGAGACAGACAGACAGACAGACAGACAGACAGACAGACAGACAGACAGACAGACAGACAGACAGACAGACAGAGAGACACAGACAGACAGACAGACAGACAGACAGACAGACAGACAGACAGACAGACAGACATATGGAGAGAGAGAGAGAGAAACAGAGGGAGGGAGGGAGGAGAGAGAGAGAAAAGAGAGAGAGAGAGAGAGAGAGAGAGAGAGAGAGACGGACAGACAGACAGACAAATGGACAGACAGACAGACAGACAGACAGACAGACAGACAGACACAGACAGACAGACAGACAGACAGAGGGAGGGAGGGAGAGAGAGAAACAGAGGGAGGGAGAGAGAGAGAGAAGCAATAAGGCCCAAGGGGGTGTGGTATGTGGCCAATATACCACGGCTAAGGGCTGTTCTTAAGGAAGGAACCGGGCCCACTCCCCCTGCCGGTCCTGGCAGTGGATCCTCAGGTACCTCAAATCAAATCAAATCAAATCAAATTTATTTATATAGCCCTTCGTACATCAGCTGATATTTCAAAGTGCTGTACAGAAACCCAGCCTAAAACCCCAAACAGCAAACAATGCAGGTGTAGAAGCACGGTGGCTAGGAAAAACTCCCTAGAAAGGCCAAAACCTAGGAAGAAACCTAGAGAGGAACCAGGCTATGTGGGGTGGCCAGTCCTCTTCTTGCTGTGCCAGTTCCTGGTTCATCCTCTCCACCAGCTCGTTAGACGGAGGCCTGTACTTGGAAGTGAGGCTGACCGTGACCCCAGCTTCTCCATGAAAGCCTTCCATACACATGATGTGAATCGGTTGCCGTGATCGGAGACGTTATCCTCCGGAAGACCATAGTGCCTCAGCGACATAGAGAGCATTAGGAAGACCATAGTGCCTCAGCGACATAGAGAGCATTAGGAAGACCATAGTGCCTCAGCGACATAGAGAGCATTAGGGAGACCATAGTGCCTCAGCGACATAGAGAGCATTAGGGAGACCATAGTGCCTCAGCGACATAGAGAGCATTAGGGAGGCCATAGTGCCTCAAGGACATAGAGAGCATTAGGGAGACCATAGTGCCTCAGCGACATAGAGAGCATTAGGGAGACCATAGAGCCTCAAGGACATAGAGAGCATTAGGGAGGCCATAGTGCCTCAGCGACATAGAGGGCATTAGCTGACATGACTGATGGACCATTAGCATTAGACTATCCATAGGCTCTGAGGGGTAATAGAGAGCATTAGGGTGCCATAGTGTCGTGCGCATAGAAGGTCCCCATTAGGAGCACATCGAGCCTCCATCATTCTTAAATGGAAGATGAGACCATAAGACTCTTCCTAGAGAGCTGACCAAGAACCTCATGGCCACATTGACAGAGCTCCTCTGAGGAGATGGGAGAAACCAGAAGGACAACCATCTCTGCACTCCACCAATCAGGCCTTTATGGTAGAGAGCAAAAGCCACTCCTCATTAGGCACATGACAGGCTCTTGAAGTTTGCCAAAGAGCCTCAAGGACTCTAGACCATAAGAAACAAGATTCTCTGGTCTGATGAAACCAAGATTGAACTCTTTGGCCTGAAGGCCAAGCGTCACATATGGAGGGAACCCTACAGTGAAGCATGGTGGTGGCAGCATGTGGCCATCATGGTGCATCATGGCAGCATCATGGCAGCATCATGATGTGGGGGCAAAGGTTTACCTTCCAACAGGACAATGACCCTAAGCACACAGCCAAGACAACACAGGAGTGGCTTCAGGACAAATCTCTGACTGTCCTTGAGTGACCCAGTCATCACCAATACATTTTCTAATCAGGTTTTAATGATGCTGGCTACTTTCCATTGTAATTCACTGTCTTCAGTGGGATGGAGTTCGCCAGATGGACAATATTCTATGGGAATATTTCCTAACCTTATGTGTGATCCAGAAGAAAATGGGATGCGAGGCCAGAGATCCGTCCCTCCGCCTCCCCTCTCCTCCTCCAGACTTGCCAGAGATCCGTCCCTCCGCCTCCCTTCTCCTCCTCCAGACTAGCCAGAGATCCATCCCTCCGCCTCCCCTCTCCTCCTCCAGACTAGCCAGAGATCCGTCCCTCCGCCTCCCCTCTCCTCCTCCAGACTAGCCAGAGATCCGTCCCTCCGCCTCCCCTCTCCTCCTCCAGACTAGCCAGAGATCCATCCCTACGCCTCCCCTCTCCTCCTCCAGACTAGCCAGAGATCCGTCCCTCCGCCTCCCTCACCTCCTCCAGACTAGCCAGAGATCCGTCCCTCCGCCTCCCCTCTCCTCCCTCCAGACTAGCCAGAGATCCGTCCCTCCGCCTCCCCTCTCCTCCTCCAGACTAGCCAGAGATCCGTCCCTCCGCCTCCCCCTCTCCTCCTCCAGACTAGCCAGAGATCCATCCCTCCGCCTCCCCTCTCCTCCTCCAGACTAGCCAGAGATCCGTCCCTCCGCCTCCCTCTCCTCCTCCAAACTAGCCAGAGATCCGTCCCTCCGCCTCCCCTCTCCTCCTCCAGACTAGCCAGAGATCCGTCCCTCCGCCTCCCCTCTCCTCCTCCAGACTAGCCAGAGATCCGTCCCTCCGCCTCCCCTCTCCTCCTCCAGACTAGCCAGAGATCCGTCCCTCCGCCTCCCCTCTCCTCCTCCAGACTAGCCAGAGATCCGTCCCTCCGCCTCCCTCTCCTCCTCCAGACTAGCCAGAGATCCGTCCCTCCGCCTCCCCTCTCCTCCTCCAGACTAGCCAGAGATCCGTCCCTCCGCCTCCCCTCTCCTCCTCCAGACTAGCCAGAGATCCGTCCCTCCGCCTCCCTCTCCTCCTCCAGACTAGCCAGAGATCCGTCCCTCCGCCTCCCTCTCCTCCTCCAGACTAGCCAGAGATCCGTCCCTCCGCCTCCCCTCTCCTCCTCCAGACTAGCCAGAGATCCGTCCCTCCGCCTCCCCTCTCCTCCTCCAGACTAGCCAGAGATCCGTCCCTCCGCCTCCCCTCTCCTCCTCCAGACTAGCCAGAGATCCGTCCCTCCGCCTCCCCTCTCCTCCTCCAGACTAGACAGAGAATCCGTCCCTCCGCCTCCCCTCTCCTCCTCCAGACTAGCCAGAGATCCGTCTGCCTCCCCTCTCCTCCTCCAGACTAGCCAGAGATCCGTCCCTCCGCCTCCCCTCTCCTCCTCCAGACTAGCCAGAGATCCATCCATCCCTCCGCCTCCCCTCTCCTCCTCCAGACTAGCCAGAGATCCATCCCTCCGCCTCCCCTCTCCTCCTCCAGACTAGCCAGAGATCCATCCTCTGCCTCCCCTCTCCTCCTCCAGACTAGCCAGAGATCCATCCATCCCTCCGCCTCCCCTCTCCTCCTCCAGACTAGCCAGAGATCCGTCCCTCCGCCTCCCCTCTCCTCCTCCAGACTAGCCAGAGATCCATCCCTCCGCCTCCCCTCTCCTCCTCCAGACTAGCCAGAGATCCATCCCTCTGCCTCCCCTCTCCTCCTCCAGACTAGGCAGAGATCCGTCCCTCCGCCTCCCCTCTCCTCCTCCAGACTAGCCAGAGATCCCTCCGCCTCCCCTCTCCTCCTCCAGACTAGCCAGAGATCCGTCCCCTCCGCCTCCCCTCTCCTCCTCCAGACTAGCCAGAGATCCGTCCCTCCGCCTCCCCTCTCCTCCTCCAAACTAGCCAGAGATCCATCCCTCCGCCTGCCCTCTCCTCCTCCAGACTAGACAGAGATCCGTCCCTCCGCCTCCCCTCTCCTCCTCCAGACTAGACAGAGATCTGTCCCTCCGCCTCCCCTCTCCTCCTCCAGACTAGACAGAGATCCGTCCCTCCGCCTCCCCTCTCCTCCTCCAGACTAGCCAGAGATCCGTCCCTCCGCCTCCCCTCTCCTCCTCCAGACAAGCCAGAGATCCGTCCCTCCGCCTCCCCTCTCCTCCTCCAGACTAGACAGAGATCCGTCCCTCCGCCTCCCCCTCCTCCTCCAGACTAGCCAGAGATCCATCCCTCCGCCTCCCCTCTCCTCCTCCAGACTAGCCAGAGATCCGTCCTCTGCCTCCCCTCTCCTCCTCCAGACTAGACAGAGATCCGTCCCTCCGCCTCCCCTCTCCTCCTCCAGACTAGCCAGAGATCCGTCCCTCCGCCTCCCTCTCCTCCTCCAGACTAGCCAGAGATCCATCCCTCCGCCTCCCCCTCCTCCTCCAGACTAGCCAGAGATCCATCCCTCTGCCCCCCTCTCCTCCTCCAGACTAGCCAGAGATCCCGTCCCTCCGCCTCCCCTCTCCTCCTCCAGACTAGCCAGAGATCCGTCCCTCCGCCTCCCCTCCTCCTCCAGACTAGCCAGAGATCCGTCCCTCCGCCTCCCCTCTCCTCCTCCAGACTAGCCAGAGATCCGTCCCTCCGCCTCCCCTCTCCTCCTTCAGACTAGACAGAGATCAATCCCTCCGCCTCCCCTCTCCTCCTCCATACTAGCCAGAGATCCGTCCCTCCGCCTCCCCCTCCTCCTCCAGACTAGCCAGAGATCCATCCCTCCCTCTGCCTCCCCTCCCCTCTCCTCCTCCAGACTAGCCAGAGATCCCTCCGCCTCCCCTCTCCTCCTCCAGACTAGACAGAGATCCATCCCTCCGCCTCCTCCTCTCCTCCTCCAGACTAGCCAGAAATCCGTCCCTCCGCCTGCCCTCTCCTCCTCCAGACTAGACAGAGATCCATCCCTCCGCCTCCCCTCTCCTCCTCCAGACTAGCCAGAGATCCATCCCTCCGCCTCCCCTCTCCTCCTCCAGACTAGCCAGAGATCCCTCTGCCTCCCCCTCCTCCTCCAGACTAGCCAGAGATCCATCCCTCCGCCTCCCCTCTCCTCCTCCAGACTAGCCAGAAATCCGTCCCTCTGTCTCCCTCTCCACCTCCAGACTAGTTAGACTAGCCAGAGATCCCTCCCTCCCTCTGCCTGCCCTCCCCCTCCCTTCTCCCCTACAGACTAGCCAGAGATCCCTCCCTCCCTCTGCCTCCCTCTCCTTCTCCCCCTCCAGACTAGCCAGAGATCCCTCCCTCCCTCTGCCACCCCTCTGCCTTCTCCCCTCCAGACTAGCCAGCCATCCCTCCCCTCTGCCTCCCCTCTGCCTTCTCCCCCTCCAGACTAGCCAGCCATCCCTCCCTCTGCCTACCCTCTCCCTTCTCCCCCTCCAGACTAGCCAGAGATCCCTCCCTCTGCCTCCCCTCTCCCTTCTCCCCCTCTCCACAGACTGGAGAGGGATGTCCGTTGTCTATCCACTTCTCCCCTGGCATGACTCTTGGCACTGTCTACCCCATGAGGACTTCCTCTTCTCCTGGGATGTGTCCAAAATGCCCCGCTACTCCCTAGATAGGGTCCAAAGTGGCCTGCTACCCTACTTTTCTCCAGAGCCTTGGAAAATAGTCCTCTGGACCCTGCCTCGGGGTCTGCTACCCGATCTCAGGAACCTTCATTATTCAGAAAACATAGAATACTTTAAAGGATGTTATGATATAGGGCTGGAACGGTCAGCACAACAGATGGGTTATGATACAGAGCTGCGCAGTACTGGAACCGTCAGCACAACAGATGGGCCTCTGGATAGCAAAGCGGCCTTCCAAAATGGCAACCCACTGAGGTGTGACCAGCTAGTCCTTGGAATGACCTTGACAGCAAATGAAACTATGTCATCAACCCTGGATCTGTTAATAACCCCTATCTAACGGTTAACAAAGACTTTGGCTGCACGTGAAAATGGAGAAGGGAGTTGGGATTTGATTATTTAGTTTTGGGACTAATACCATTTAGGTGAAACACGTCCTCACAGCTAGGGACTTCCTATTGGCTGTCGGAGAGGGCATCTGCTGTCTGAACAGACTGCTTCCTGGACCTGCCACTGAGTGTAAAGGAACCCTGCAGTGGAAAGCCTGGATCTGCCTCTGAGTTGAGGACTGATGGCATTAACCTTCATCACCACGGACACCTGCACTGCCTCACACTGTTACAGAGTCCTGTCAATCCCTTCAATGAATCACTGCAGGCAGACTGTCTGATAAAGGCATCAATAAGTACAGTGTTACAGACTGTTCTCACACTGGGACATTATGGATCCTATATCTCACACTGGGACATTATGGATCCTATATCTCACACTGGGACATTATGGATCCTATATCTCACACTGGGACATTATGGATCCTATATCTCACACTGGGACATTATGGATCCTATATCTCACACTGGGACATTATGGATCCTATATCTCACACTGGGACATTATGGATCCTATATCTCACACTGGGACATTATGGATCCTATATCTCACACTGGGACATTACTGGGACATTATGGATCCTATATCTCACACTGGGACATTATGGATCCTATATCTCACACTGGGGCATTATGGATCCTATATCTCACACTGGGACATTATGGATCCTATATCTCACACTGGGACATTATGGATCCTATATCTCACACTGGGACATTATGGATCCTATATCTCACACTGGGACATTATGGATCCTATATCTCACACTGGGACATTATGGATCCTATATCTCACACTGGTACATTATGGATCCTATATCTTACACTGGGACATTATGGATCCGATATCTCACACTGGGACATTATGGATCCTATATCTCACACTGGGACATTATGGATCCTATATCTCACACTGGGACATTATGGATCCTATATCTCACACTGGGACATTATGGATCCTATATCTCACACTGGGACATTATGGATCCTATATCTCACACTGGGACATTATGGATCCTATATCTCACACTGGGACATTATGTATCCTATATCTCACACTGGGACATTATGTATCCTATATCTCACACTGGGACATTATGGATCCTGTATCTCACACTGGGACATTATGTATCCTATATCTCACACTGGGATATTATGGATCCTATATCTCACACTGGGACATTATGGATCCTATATCTCACACTGGGACATTATGGATCCTGTATCTCACACTGGGATATTATGGACCCTGTATCTCACACTGAGACATTATGGATCCTATCTCACACTGGGACATTATGGATCCTATATCTCACACTGGGACATTATGGATCCTATATCTCACACTGGGACATTATGGATCCTATATCTCACACTGGGACATTATGGATCCTATATCTCACACTGGGACATTATGGATCCTATATCTCACACTGGGACATTATGTATCCTATATCTTAACACTGGGACATTATGGATCCTAAACACTGGGACATTATGGATCCTATATCTCACACTGGGACATTATGGATCCTGTATCTCACACTGGGACATTATGGATCCTATATCTCACACTGGGACATTATGGATAATGGTGAGTCACATCACCCACTAACACAGTCAGTAGCTGGGGGGGGTCACAGCACAGTTTCCTTTCCAAATCAATCCTATTAGCGGCAAACTAACATTAAGAAGCTGGGAGGGGGGCAAACTAACATTAAGGAGCTGGGAGGAGGGGGCAAACTAACGCTAAGGAGCTGGCGTGAGGCTAACTAACGTTAAGGAGCTGGGAGGGGGCAAACTAACATTAAGGAGCTGGGAGGGGGAAAACTAACGTTAAGGAGCTGGCGGGGCTAACTAACATTAAGAAGCTGGGAGGGGAGGCAAACTAACGTTAAGAAGCTGGGAGGGGAGGCAAACTAACATTAAGGAGCTGGGAGGGGGGCAAACTAACATTAAGGAGCTGGGAGGGGGCAAACTAACATTAAGGAGCTGGGAGGGGGCAAACTAACGTTAAGGAGCTGGGAGGGGGCAAACTAACATTAAGGAGCTGGGAGGGGGGCAAACTAACAATAAGGAGCTGGGAGGGGGCAAACTAACATGAAGGAGCTGGGAGGGGGACAAACTAACAATAAGGAGCTGGGAGGGGGCAAACTAACATTAAGGAGCTGGGAGGGGGCAAACTAACAATAAGGAGCTGGGAGGGGGGCAAACTAACGCTAAGGAGCTGGGAGGGGCCAAACTAACAATAAGGAGCTGGGAGGGGGCAAACTAACATTAAGGAGCTGGGAGGGGGCAAACTAACAATAAGGAGCTGGGAGGGGGCAAACTAACATTAAGGAGCTGGGAGGGGGCAAACTAACATTAAGGAGCTGGGAGGGGGCAAACTAACATTAAGGAGCTGGGAGGGGGAGGCAAACTAACATTAAGGAGCTGGGGGGGGGAGGGGGCAACTAACGCTAAGGAGCTGGGGGGGGAAACTAATGTTAAGGAGCTGGGAGGGGGCAAACTAACAATAAGGAGCTGGGGGGGGGCAAACTAATGTTAAGGAGCTGGGGGGGGGCAAACTAACAATAAGGAGCTGGGAGGGGGGGCAAACTAACATTAAGGAGCTGGGAGGGGGCAAACTAACATTAAGGAGCTGGGAGGGGGCAAATTAACATTAAGGAGCTGGGAGGGGGGCAAACTAACGTTAAGGGGGAGCTGGGAGGGGGCAAACTAACATTAAGGAGCTGGGAGGGGGCAAACTAACGCTAAGGAGCTGGGAGGGGGCAAACTAACATTAAGGAGCTGGGAGGGGGCAAACTAACGCTAAGGAGCTGGGGGCATACTAACAATAAGGAGCTGGGGGGGGGCAAACAACGTTAAGGAGCTGGGAGGGGGCAAACTAAACGTTAAGGAGCTGGGAGGGGGCAAACTAACAATAAGGAGCTGGGAGGGGGCAAACTAACGATAAGGAGCTGGGAGGGGGGCAACTAACATTAAGAAGCTGGGGGGGGAAACTAACAATAAGGAGCTGGGAGGGGGCATACTAACATTAAGGAGCTGGGAGGGGGCATACTAACAATAAGGAGCTGGGAGGGGGCATACTAACATTAAGGAGCTGGGAGGGGGCATACTAACGTTAAGGAGCTGGGAGGGGGGCATACTAACATTAAGGAGCTTGGAGGGGGGGCATACTAACATTAAGGAGCTGGGAGGGGGGGCATACTAACGTTAAGGAGCTGGGAGGGGGGCAACTAACAATAAGGAGCTGGGAGGGGGCAAACTAACAATAAGGAGCTGGGAGGGGAGGCAAACTAACGCTAAGGAGCTGCTGGGGGGTGGACACTGGAGCCTCCATGTGTAACACTGTGTTGTTGTCTGTGTCGCACTGCTTTGCTTTATCTTGGCCAGGTTGCAGTTGTAAATGAGAACTTGTTCTCAACTAGCCTACCTGGTGAAATAAATAAAAAATAAATGTAAAAATCAGCAAGAATCCAACCTCGTTATTCAGAGTGTGGATGGGAACTGTACTTCCTAGACCATAGGCTAAGTGACCCTGTAGTGGTTTTCCACTAGCTGATGTAGCTGAGGTTAATATTTTATAACAACCATAACCATCGTAATGGGCCGCTTGATACGAGGGAATTCTGTTTGTGGATAAATGATCGACGGGTGAGCTGACCTCACACGAAGGAAGTCCTCCATTAACATCTTTAACAGGTTGTACATGGGGCATTATCATGATTTATGACCTCTACCCAACGTCCCTGCTTAATGGAAGGTTCTGTTAATGAGAGTAGCTTGGGTATATAACATCACAGTAGTGTCTTGTAGCTTGGGTATATAACACCACAGTAGTGTCTTGTAGCTTGGTAATATAACATCACAGTAGTGTCTTGTAGCTTGGGTATATAAAATCACAGTAGTGTCTTGTAGCTTGGGTATATAACACCACAGTAGTGTCTTGTAGCTTGGGTATATAACATCACAGTAGTGTCTTGTAGCTTGGGTATATAACATCACAGTAGTGTCTTGTAGCTTGGGTATATAACATCACAGTAGTGTCTTGTAGCTTGGGTATATAACATCACAGTAGTGTCTTGTAGCTTGGGTATATAACATCACAGTAGTGTCTTGTAGCTTGGGTATATAACATCACAGTAGTGTCTTGTAGCTTGGTAATATAACATCACAGTAGTGTCTTGTAGCTTGGGTATATAACATCACAGTAGTGTCTTGTAGCTTGGGTATATAACATCACAGTAGTGTCTTGTAGCTTGGGTATATAACATCACAGTAGTGTCTTGTAGCTTGGGTATATAACATCACAGTAGTGTCTTGTAGCTTGGGTATATAACAATCACAGTAGTGTCTTGTAGCTTGGGTATATAACATCACAGTAGTGTCTTGTAGCTTGGGTATATAACATCACAGTAGTGTCTTGTAGCTTGGGTATATAACACCACAGTAGTGTCTTGTAGCTTGGGTATATAACTCACAGTAGTGTCTTGTAGCTTGGGTATATAACACCACAGTAGTGTCTTGTAGCTTGGGTATATAACATCACAGTAGTGTCTTGTAGCTTGGGTATATAACATCACAGTAGTGTCTTGTAGCTTGGGTATATAACATCACAGTAGTGTCTTGTAGCTTGGGTATATAACATCACAGTAGTGACAGTCTTGTAGCTTGGGTATATAAACATCACAGTAGTGTCTTGTAGCTTGGGTATATAACATCACAGTAGTGTCTTGTAGCTTGGGTATATAACACCACAGTAGTGTCTTGTAGCTTGGGTATATAACATCACAGTAGTGTCTTGTAGCTTGGGTATATAACATCACAGTAGTGTCTTGTAGCTTGGGTATATAACATCACAGTAGTGTCTTGTAGCTTGGGTATATAACATCACAGTAGTGTCTTGTAGCTTGGGTATATAACATCACAGTAGTGTCTTGTAGCTTGGGTATATAAGGAGCCACAGTAGTGTCTTGTAGCTTGGGTATATAACATCACAGTAGTGTCTTGTAGCTTGGGTATATAGAACATCACAGTAGTGTCTTGTAGCTTGGGTATATAACATCACAGTAGTGTCTGTCAGCTTGGGTATATAACATCACAGTAGTGTCTTGTAGCTTGGGTATATAACTGACCACAGTAGTGTCTTGTATATATAACATCACAGTAGTGTCTTGTAGCTTCTATATAACATCACAGTAGTGTCTTGTAGCTTGGGTATATAACATCACAGTAGTGTCTTGTAGCTTGGGTATATAACATCACACTAGTGTCTTGTAGCTTGGGTATATAACATCACAGTAGTGTCTGTAGCTTGGGTATATAACATCACAGTAGTGTCTTGTAGCTTGGGTATATAACATCACAGTAGTGTCTTGTAGCTTGGGTATATAACATCACAGTAGTGTCTTGTAGCTTGGGTATATAACATCACAGTAGTGTCTTGTAGCTTGGGTATATGAAATATCACAGTAGTGTCTTGTAGCTTGGGCCTATAACATCACAGTAGTGTCTTGTAGCTTGGGTATATAACATCACAGTAGTGTCTTGTAGCTTGGGTATATAAAATCACAGTAGTGTCTTGTAGCTTGGGTATATAACATCACAGTAGTGTCTTGTAGCTTGGGTATATAAAGATCACAGTAGTGTCTTGTAGCTTGGGTATATGAAGATAGTAGGAGCCTCAGTATCTGTCAGCCACACAGTTAGTTCTTGTAGCTTGAAGATATAACACCACAGTAGCTTGGGTATATAACAGGTTCACAGTAGTGCCTCTTGTAGCTTGGGTATATAACATCACAGTAGTGTCTTGTAGCTTGGGTATATAACATCACAGTAGTGACTTGTAGCTTGTATATAACATCACAGTTAGTGTCTTGTAGCTTGGGTAATAACATCACAGTAGTGTCTTGTAGCTTGGGTATATAACATCACAGTAGTGACTTGTAGCTTGGGTATATAACATCACAGTAGTGTCTTGTAGCTTGGGTATATAACATCACAGTAGTGTCTTCAGCTTGGGTATATAACATCACAGTAGTGACTTGTAGCTTGGGTATATAACATCACACTAGTGTCTTGTAGCTTGGGTGGTATAATAATATAATAATAAGCCTAATATATATATATATAACATCACAGTAGTGTCTTGAGATTCTTTCCCACACATGTTGACACTCAGTGACTGAGGCCGTCATCTGTTAGTTGTCTAACGTTGTTTTGTGACAGTGGCCAGACTGACTGCGTTGACAGCAGTGCTACGTAAAGAGAACAGTCAGCAAGGCTCTAATAAATCACATCTGTCAAACTGGGCTAATTCTGACTGGGTCACGTCATTCTTATTGGAGTTGGGCCAACGTGTGAGCTGTGTCTAGCTGGGCGTGCTCAACTGCCTGGCCTGGCCTGGCCGGTCAGACCGGACCCAACACAGGTATGAAGATAAGGTTCCTCAGTATCTGTCAGCCTCCTGACCAGTTGGTTCTGTATATGAAGATAAGGTTCCTCAGTATCTGTCAGCCTCCTGACCAGTTGGTTCTGTATATGAAGATAAGGTTCCTCAGTATCTGTCAGCCTCCTGACCAGTTGGTTCTGTATAGAATGAAGATAAGGAGCCTCAGTATCTGTCAGCCTCCTGACCAGTTGGTTCTGTATATGAAGATAAGGAGCCTCAGTATCTGTCAGCCTCCTGACCAGTTGGTTCTGTATATGAAGATAAGGAGCCTCAGTATCTGTCAGCCTCCTGACCAGTTGGTTCTGTCTATGAAGATAAGGAGCCTCAGTATCTGTCAGCCTCCTGACAGTTGGTTCTGTATATGAAGATAAGGTTCCTCAGTATCTGTCAGCCTCCTGACCAGTTGGTTCTGTATAGAATGAAGATAAGGTTCCTCAGTATCTGTCAGCCTCCTGACCAGTTGGTTCTGTATAGAATGAAGATAAGGTTCCTCAGTATCTGTCAGCTTTCTGACCAGTTGGTTCTGTATATGAAGATAAGGAGCCTCAGTATCTGTCAGCCTCCTGACCAGTTGGTTCTGTATATGAAGATAAGGTTCCTCAGTATCTGTCAGCCTCCTGACAGTTGGTTCTGTATATGAAGATAAGGTTCCTCAGTATCTGTCAGCCTCCTGACCAGTTGGTTCTGTATATGAAGATAAGGAGCCTCAGTATCTGTCAGCCTCCTGACCAGTTGGTTCTGTATATGAAGATAAGGTTCCTCAGTATCTGTCAGCCTCCTGACCAGTTGGTTCTGTATAGAATGAAGATAAGGTTCCTCAGTATCTGTCAGCCTCCTGACCAGTTGGTTCTGTATATGAAGATAAGGTTCCTCAGTATCTGTCAGCCTCCTGACAGTTGGTTCTGTATATGAAGATAAGGAGCCTCAGTATCTGTCAGCCTCCTGACCAGTTGGTTCTGTATATGAAGATAAGGAGCCTCAGTATCTGTCAGCCTCCTGACCAGTTGGTTCTGTATATGAAGATAAGGTTCCTCAGTATCTGTCAGCCTCCTGACCAGTTGGTTCTGTATAGAATGAAGATAAGGAGCCTCAGTATCTGTCAGCCTCCTGACCAGTTGGTTCTGTATATGAAGATAAGGAGCCTCAGTATCTGTCAGCCTCCTGACCAGTTGGTTCTGTATATGAAGATAAGGAGCCTCAGTATCTGTCAGCCTCCTGACCAGTTGGTTCTGTATATGAAGATAAGGAGCCTCAGTATCTGTCAGCCTCCTGACAGTTGGTTCTGTATATGAAGATAAGGAGCCTCAGTATCTGTCAGCCTCCTGACCAGTTGGTTCTGTATAGAATGAAGATAAGGAGCCTCAGTATCTGTCAGCCTCCTGACCAGTTGGTTCTGTATATGAAGATAAGGTGCCTCAGTATCTGTCAGCCTCCTGACCAGTTGGTTCTGTATATGAAGATAAGGAGCCTCAGTATCTGTCAGCCTCCTGACCAGTTGGTTCTGTATATGAAGATAAGGTTCCTCAGTATCTGTCAGCCTCCTGACCAGTTGGTTCTGTATATGAAGATAAGGAGCCTGAGTATCTGTCAGCCTCCTGACCAGTTGGTTCTGTATATGAAGATAAGGTTCCTCAGTATCTGTCAGCCTCCTGACCAGTTGGTTCTGTATAGAATGAAGATAAGGAGTCTCAGTATCTGTCAGCCTCCTGACCAGTTGGTTCTGTATATGAAGATAAGGAGCCTCAGTATCTGTCAGCCTTCTGACAGTTGGTTCTGTATATGAAGATAAGGAGCCTCAGTATCTGTCAGCCTCCTGACCAGTTGGTTCTGTATATGAAGATAAGGAGCCTCAGTATCTGTCAGCCTCCTGACCAGTTGGTTCTGTATATGAAGATAAGGAGCCTCAGTATCTGTCAGCCTCCTGACCAGTTGGTTCTGTATATGAAGATAAGGAGCCTCAGTATCTGTCAGCCTCCTGACAGTTGGTTCTGTATATGAAGATAAGGAGCCTCAGTATCTGTCAGCCTCCTGACCAGTTGGTTCTGTATAGAATGAAGATAAGGAGCCTCAGTATCTGTCAGCCTCCTGACCAGTTGGTTCTGTATATGAAGATAAGGTGCCTCAGTATCTGTCAGCCTCCTGACAGTTGGTTCTGTATATGAAGATAAGGTATTCAGCCCAAGTCCTTTCTGCTTCAATAGATGAATGTAGAGTCAGGTACAGTGAACACACCTGCACCAGTGGAAAATGAAACTGGAGGAGACAGGAAGGATATTGATCAGAGCTGTGTGTGTGTCTCAACTCCCTGCTATTGTAATGGTGAGAGGTTAGCATGTCTTGAGGTATGCTAACCTCCCTGTTATTGTAATGGTGAGAGGTTAGCTTGTCTTGAGGTATGCTAACCTCCCCTGTTATTGTAATGGTGAGAGGTAAGCTTGTCTTGAGGTATGCTAACCTCCCTGTTATTGTAATGGTGAGAGGTTAGCTTATCTTGGAGGTATGCTAACCTCCCCTGTTATTGTAATGGTGAGAGGTTAGCTTGTCTTGAGGTATGCTAACCTCCCCTGTTATTGTAATGGTGAGAGGTTAGCATGTCTGAGGTATGCTAACCTCCCCTGTTATTGTAATGGTGAGAGGTTAGCATGTCTTGAGGTATGCTAACCTCCCTGTTATTGTAATGGTGAGAGGTTAGCATGTCTTATGAGGTATGCTAACCTCCCCTGTTATTGTAATGGTGAGAGGTTAGCATGTCTTGAGGTATGCTAACCTCCCCTGTTATTGTAATGGTGAGAGGTTAGTTTGTCTTTGAGGTATGCTAACCTCCCTGTTATTGTAATGGTGAGAGGTTAGCTTGTCTTGAGGTATGCTAACCTCCCCTGTTATTGTAATGGTGAGAGGTTGGATATTGGCTTGTCTTTGAGGTATGCTTAACCTCCCCTGTTATTGTAATGGTGAGAGGTTAGCATGTCTTAGAGGTATGCTAACCTCCTGTTATTGTAATGGTGAGAGGTTAGCATGTCTTGGAGGTATGCTATAACCTCCCCTGTTATTGTAATGGTGAGAGGTTAGCATGTCTTGGAGGTATGCTAACCTCCCCTGTTATTGTAATGGTGAGAGGTTAGCATGTCTTCAAACTATGCTAACCTCCCATGTTATTGTAATGGTGAGAGGTTAGCATGTCTTGAGGTATGCTAACCTCCCCTGTTATTGTAATGGTGAGAGGTTAGCATGTCTTGGAGGTATGCTAACCTCCCTGTTATTGTAATGGTGAGAGGTTAGCTTGTCTTGAGGTATGCTAACCTCCTGTTATTGTAATGGTGAGAGGTTAGCATGTCTTCAAACTATGCTAACCTCCCCATGTTATTGTAATGGTGAGAGGTTAGCATGTCTTGGAGGTATGCTAACCTCCCCTGTTATTGTAATGGTGAGAGGTTAGCATGTCTTGGAGGTATGCTAACCTCCCTGTTATTGTAATGGTGAGAGGTTAGCTTGTCTTGGAGGTATGCTAACCTCCCCTGTTATTGTAATGGTGAGAGGTTAGCTTGTCTTGAGGTATGCTAACCTCCCCTGTTATTGTAATGGTGAGAGGTTAGCTTGTCTTGAGGTATGCTTAACCTCCCTGTTATTGTAATGGTGAGAGGTTAGCATGTCTTAGAGGTATGCTAACCTCCCTGTTATTGTAATGGTGAGAGGTTAGCATGTCTTGAGGTATGCTATAACCTCCCCTGTTATTGTAATGGTGAGAGGTTAGCATGTCTTGGGAGGTATGCTAACCTCCCTGTTATTGTAATGGTGAGAGGTTAGCATGTCTTGGAGGTATGCTAACTTCCCTGTTATTGTAATGGTGAGAGGTTAGCATGTCTTGGAGGTATGCTAATCTCCCTGTTATTGTAATGGTGAGAGGTTAGCATGTCTTTGAGGTATGCTAACCTCCCTGTTATTGTAATGGTGAGAGGTTAGATTGTCTTGGAGGTATGCTAACCTCCCCTGTTATTGTAATGGTGAGAGGTTAGCTTGTCTTGGAGGTATGCTAACCTCCCTGTTAAGTGTAATGGTGAGAGGTTAGCTTGTCTTGAGGTGTGCTAACCTCCCTGTTATTGTAATGGTGAGAGGTTAGCATGTCTTGGAGGTATGCTAACCTCCCCTGTTATTGTAATGGTGAGAGGTTAGCATGTCTTGGAGGTATGCTAACCTCCCTGTTATTGTAATGGTGAGAGGTTAGCATGTCTTGGAGGTATGCTAATCTCCCTGTTATTGTAATGGTGAGAGGTTAGCATGTCTTGAGGTATGCTAACCTCCTGTTATTGTAATGGTGAGAGGTTAGCTTGTCTTGAGGTATGCTAACCTCCCCTGTTATTGTAATGGTGAGAGGTTAGCTTGTCTTGAGGTATGCTAACCTCCCCTGTTATTGTAATGGTGAGAGGTTAGCTTGTCTTTGAGGTATGCTAACCTCCCTGTTATTGTAATGGTGAGAGGTTAGCATGTCTGGGAGGCATGCATAACCTCCCCTGTTATTGTAATGGTGAGAGGTTAGCATGTCTTGGAGGTATGCTAACCTCCCATTATTGTAATGGTCAGAGGTTAGCATGTCTTGGAGGTGTGCTAACCTCCCAAATGTTATTGTAATGGTGAGAGGTTAGCATGTCTTGGAGGTATCACCCATAATTATTCACTATTTATTCAGGACTATTCAGAATCATTGAAGGGTCCACATTAATGTAGAAGTGTTTACGATCCCATTCTAGTCTTATTTACAATAGAAGTGACTTCCAAAATGACACAATACACATTATTTACATTCATTTCTATTAGGCACAAAAAATCTAAAGAACCAAATTATAAACTTTAACTTCTTTAATACAGTCGTGGTCAAAGTTTTTGAGATTGACTGTACAAATGTACATTTTCAAAGTCTGCATCCTTGTTTGTTTGACTTTAGGCTGGGCAGAATGTTATGAAGACTGTTTCAGTACTTTGAATTGTTTCATTGCAAAGTCCCTCTTGTCAGCAAATGAACTGGAATCCCTGTAAAATATTTCCATTTGCATTTCAGCCCTGTACAAAGTACCAGCTGGGTTTATGTACAGTATTTAGACTCTTTTACACAGGTGTGAGTTTGACGAGGACAAGGCTGAGATCACTGTCAGGCTGATTGAGTTGAATAGTACTTTAGACTGGAAGCCTCAAAACAGTGGTGCTTTAGACTGTTCTTCCTCTGTCAAACACGGTTACCTGCAAGGAAACACGTGCCGTACATTGCTTTGCACAAAAGGGCTTCACTGGCTTTAGATATTGCTGCCAGTAAGATTGCACCTAAATGAACCATTTATTGGATCATCAAGAACTTCAAGGAGAGCGGTTCAATTGTTGTGAAGAAGGCTCCAAGAATGTCCAGCAAGCTCCAGGACCGTCCTCCCTAAAGTTGATTCAGCTGTGGGCTCAGTGCACCACCAGTATAGAACTTGCTCAGGAATAGCATCAGGCAGGTGTGAGTGCATTGGCAGACAGTGAGGCGAAGACTTTTGGAGGATGGCCTGTGTCAAGGGCTGGGGCAGTAAAGCAGCCACTTCTCTCCAGGAAAAACATCAGGGACAGACTGGTATTCTGCAAAAGATGGGATTGTACTGCTGAGGACTGGGGTAACGTAATTTAGGCTGGGATTAATCCTTTTTCCAATTGTTTGGGGCTTCAGAATAAAGCTTGTCCGGATAGTACAAGGTGTTTATGTACCATCAGTCCTGTGTCATGCCAACAGTAGGGCATCCTCAGTTTCATTCATGTGTGGGGTTATCAGCCAAGAGAGTGGGCTCACTCACAATTTTGCTAAGAACACAGCCATGAATAAAGAATGGTACCAACACATTAGAGCTGGGTTTCCCAACCATCCAGGAACAGTTTGGTGACAAACAATGCCTTTTCCAGCATGATGGAGCACCTGTGCCATAAGGCAAAAGTGATAACTAAGTGCTCTGGGAACCAAACATCGATATTTTGTGTCCAGAAATCCCCCCAGACCTCAATCCCATTGAGAGATTGTTGTCAATCCTCAAGAGGTGGGTGGACAAACAAAAACCCACAAATTCTGATTAACTCCAAGCATTGATTTTGCAAGAATGGGCTGCCATCAGTCAGGATGTCAGCCCAGAAGTTAATTGACAGCATGCCAGGGTGGATTGCAGAGGTCTTAAAAAGAAGGGTCAACACTGCAAATATTGACTCTTTGCATCAACTTCATGTAATTGTCAATAAAAGCCTTTGACACTTATGAAATGCTTGTAATTATACTTCAGTATTCCATAGTAACATCTGACAAAAATATCTAAAGACAATGAAGCAGCAAACTTTAATTAATATTTTGTATCATTCTCAAAACTTTGGGCCCCGACTGTACAAATATGCTTCTACATCTGCATTGAACTTGCTGGGTTTCTTCAGAACTTTAGGCTGGGTTTCTGTACTTTAGACTGGGTTTCTGTACTTTAGGCTGGGTTTCTGTATAGTACTTTAGTCTGGGTTTCTGTATAGTACTTTAGGCTGGGTTTCTGTACAGTACTTTAGACTGGGTTTATGTACAGTACTTTAGACTGGGTTTCTGTACTTTAGACTGGGTTTCTGTACTTTAGGCTGGGTTTCTGTACTTTAGGCTGGGTTTCTGTATAGTACTTTAGGCTGGGTTTATGTACAGTACTTTAGACTGGGTTTCTGTACTTTAGACTGGGTTTCTGTACAGCTTTAGGGTTTCTGTGTACTGGGTTTCTGTACTTTAGGCTGGGTTTCTGTACTTTAGGCTGGGTTTCTGTCTAGTACTTTAGGCTGGGTTTCTGTACTTTAGACTGGGTTTATGTACAGTACTTTAGACTGGGTTTCTGTACTTTAGACTGGGTTTCTGTACTTTAGGCTGGGTTTCTGTACTTTAGGCTGGGTTTCTGTACAGTACTTTAGACTGGGTTTCTGTACTTTAGGCTGGGTTTCTGTACTTTAGACTGGATTTCTGTACTTTAGGCTGGGTTTCTGTACTTTAGGCTGGGTTTCTGTACAGTACTTTAGGCTGGGTTTCTGTATAGTACTTTAGACTGGGTTTATGTACTTTAGACTGGGTTTCTGTACTTTAGACTGGGTTTCTGTACAGTACTTTAGACTGGGTTTCTGTACTTTAGACTGGGTTTCTGTACTTTAGGCTGGGTTTCTGTACTTTAGGCTGGGTTTCTGTACAGTACTTTAGGCTGGGTTTCTGTACTTTAGGCTGGGTTTCTGTATAGTACTTTAGGCTGGGTTTCTGTACAGTACTTTAGACTGGGTTTATGTACTTTAGGCTGGGTTTCTGTATAGTACTTTAGGCTGGGTTTCTGTACTTTAGGCTGGGTTTCTGTTTGTACTTTAGACTGGGTTTTATGTACTTTAGGCTGGGTTTCTGTACTTTAGGCTGGGTTTATGTACTTTAGGCTAGGTTTCTGTACTTTAGGCTGGGTTTCTGTATAGTACTTTAGACTGGGTTTCTGTACTTTAGACTGGGATTCTTCTGTACTTTAGACTGGGTTTCTGTACTTTAGGCTGGGTTTCTGTACAGTATCTGTATAGTACTTTAGAATGGTTTCTGTGGGTTTCTGTACTTTAGGCTGGGTTTCTTATGTACTTTAGACTGGGTTTCTGTACTTTAGGCTGGGTTTCTGTACTTTAGTCTGGGTTTCTGTACTTTAGACTGGGTTTCTGTACTTTAGACTGGGTTTCTGTACTTTAGACTGGGTTTAGTACTTTAGACTGGGTTTCTGTACTTTAGGACTGGGTTTCTGTACTTTAGGCTGGGATTCTGTATAGTACTTTAGACTGGGTTTATGTACTTTAGACTGGGTTTCTGTACAGTATCTGTCAGCCTACTTTAGAATGGGTTTATGTACTTTAGACTGGGTTTCTGTACTTTAGGCTGGGTTTAGTCTGGGATTCTGTATAGTACTTTAGACTGGGTTTATGTACAGTACTTTCTGGGTTTATAGTACTTTAGACTGGGTTTATGTACTTTAGGCTGGGTTTCAGTACAGTTCTGTCAGACTGGGTTTATGAGACTGGGTTTCTGTATACTTTAGGCTGGGTTTCTGTACAGTACTTTAGGCTGGGTTTCTGTACTTTAGGCTGGGTTTCTGTACTTTAGGCTGGGTTTCTGTACTTTAGTACTTTAGACTGGGTTTCTGTTTCTGTACTTTAGGCTGGGTTTCTGTCAGTACTTTAGGCTGGGTTTCTACAGTACTTTAGACTGGGTTTCTGTACTTTAGACTGGGTTTCTGTACTTTAGACTGGGTTTCTGTACTTTAGGCTGGGTTTCTGTACTTTAGGCTGGGTTTCTGTATAGTACTTTAGACTGGGTTTATGTACAGTACTTTAGACTGGGTTTCTGTACAGTACTTTAGACTGGGTTTCTGTAGACTTTAGGCTGGGTTTCTAGTACTTTAGACTGGGTTTCTGTACAGTACTTTAGACTGGGTTTCTGTACTTTAGACTGGGTTTTTCTGTACTTTAGACTGGGTTTATGTACTTTAGGCTGGGTTTCTGTACTTTAGACTGGGTTTCTGTACTTTAGTACTTTAGACTGGGTTTCTGTACTTTAGACTGGGTTTCTGTATAGTACTTTAGACTGGGTTTCTGTACTTTAGGCTGGGTTTCTGTACTTTAGACTGGGTTTCTGTATAGTACTTTAGACTGGGTTTATGTACAGTACTTTAGACTGGGTTTATGTACAGTACTTTAGACTGGGTTTATGTACTTTAGGCTGGGTTTCTGTACTTTAGTACTTTAGGCTGGGTTTCTGTACAGTACTTTAGACTGGGTTTCTGTGTACTTTAGGCTGGGTTTTCTGTACTTTAGGCTGTTTCTGTTTTTAGACTGGGTTTCTGTACTTTAGGCTGGGTTTCTGTACTTTTAGTACTTTAGGCTGGGTTTCTGTTTTCTGTACAGTACTTTAGACTGGGTTTCTGTTTTCTGTACTTTAGACTGGGTTTCAGTACTTTAGACTGGGTTTCTGTACAGTACTTTAGACTGGGTTTATACTTTAGGCTGGGTTTCTGTACTTTAGACTGGGTTTCTGTACTTTAGACTGGGTTTCTGTACTTTAGGCTGGGTTTCTGTACTTTAGACTGGGATTCTGGGTTTCTGTACTTTAGGCTGGGTTTCTGTACAGTACTTTAGGCTGGGTTTCTGTATACTTTAGACTGGGTTTATGTACTTTAGACTGGGTTTCTGTACTTTAGGCTGGGGTACTTTAGACTGGGTTTATGTACTTTAGACTGGGTTTTTAGTATCTGTCAGCCTACTGGGTTTATGTACTTTAGACTGGGTTACTTTAGGCTGGGTACACTACTTTAGGCTGGGTTTCTGTACAGTACTTTAGACTGGGTTTCTGTACTTTACTGGGTTTCTGTACTTTAGACTGGTTTCTGTACTTTAGGCTGGGACTGGGTTTTTCTGTACTTTAGGCTGGGTTTCTGTACTTTAGACTGGGTTTCTGTACTTTAGGCTGGGTTTCTGTACTTTAGTCTGGGTTTCTGTATAGTACTTTAGACTGGGTTTATGTACTTTAGAGCTGGGTTTCTGTACTTTAGGCTGGGTTTTGTCTGTACTTTAGACTGGGTTTCTGTACTTTAGACTGGGTTTCTGTACTTTAGGCTGGGTTTCTGTACTTTAGGCTGGGTTTCTTCAGTACTTTAGACTGGGTTTCTGTACTTTAGGCTGGGTTTCTGTACTTTAGGTTTCTGGGTTTCTGTACTTTAGACTGGGTTTATGTACTTTAGACTGGGTTTCTGTACTTTAGACTGGTTTCTGTACTTTAGGCTGGGTTTCTGTAGCTGGGTTTTGTATAGTACTTTAGACTGGGTTTCTGTACTTTAGGCTGGGTTTCTGGAATTCTGTTTCTGTAGTACTTTAGACTGGGTTTCTGTACTTTAGACTATTCTGTTAGTACTTTAGACTGGGTTTCTGTACTTTAGACTGGGTTTCTGTACTTTAGGCTGGGTTTCTGTACTTTAGGCTGGGTTTCTGTATAGTACTTTAGACTGGGTTTATGTACTTTAGACAGTACTTTAGACTGGGTTTTGTATAGTACTTTAGACTGGGTTTCTGTACTGTATAGTTAGACTGGGTTTCTGTACTTTAGACTGGGTTTCTGTACTGGGTTTCTGTACTTTAGACTGGGTTTCTGTAGGCTGGGTTTCTGTACTTTAGACTGGGTTTCTGTACTTTAGGCTGGGTTTCTGTTAGTACTTTAGACTGGGTTTCTGTACTTTCTGGGTTTATGTACTTTAGACTGGGTTTATGTACTTTAGACTGGGTTTCTGTACAGTATCTGTCAGCCTACTTTAGGCTGGGTTTCTGTACTTTAGACTGGGTTTCTGTACTTTAGGCTGTTTCTGTATAGTACTTTAGACTGGGTTTCTGTACTTTAGACTGGGATTTTATGTACTTTAGACTGGGTTTCTGTACAGTATCTGTAGCCTACCTTTAGGCTGGGTTTCTGTACTTTAGACTGGGTTTCTGTACTTTAGGCTGGGTTTCTAGTACTTTAGACTGGGTTTATGTACTTTAGTACTGGGTTTATGTACTTTAGACTGGGTTTCTGTACTTTAGACTGGGTTTCTGTCTTTAGACTGGGGTTTCTAGTACTTTAGACTGGGTTTCTGTACTTTAGACTGGGTTTCTGTACTTTAGGCTGGGATTTTAGGCCAGTACTTTAGACTGGGTTTCTGTACTTTAGACTGGTTTCTGTACAGTATCTGTCACCCTTTAGGCTGGGTTTCTGTACTTTAGACTGGGTTTCTGTACTTTAGGCTGGGTTTCTGTACTTTAGACTGGGTTTCTGTATAGTACTTTAGACTGGGTTTCTGTACTTTAGACTGGGTTTATGTACTTTAGACTGGGTTTCTGTACTTTAGGCTGGGTTTCTGTACTTTAGGCTGGGTTTCTGTACTTTAGACTGGGTTTCTGTACAGTACTTTAGACTGGGTTTATGTACTTTAGACTGGGTTTCTGTACTAGGTCAGTTTATGTACTTTAGGCTGGGTTTCTGTACTTTTAGGCTGGGTTTCTGTATAGTACTTTAGTCTGGGTTTCTGTACTTTAGACTGGGTTTCTGTACTTTAGGCTGGGTTTCTGTACTTTAGGCTGGGTTTCTGTACAGTACTTTAGACTGGGTTTCTGTACTTTTAGGCTGGGTTTCTGTACTTTAGGCTGGGTTTCTGTACTTTAGGCTGGGTTTCTGTACAGTACTTTAGGCTGGGTTTCTGTACAGTACTTTAGACTGGGTTTCTGTACTTTAGGCTGGGTTTCTGTACTTTAGACTGGGTTTCTGTACTTTAGGCTGGGTTTCTGTACTTTAGGCTGGGTTTCTGTACAGTACTTTAGACTGGGTTTCTGTACAGTACTTTAGACTGGGTTTCTGTACTTTAGGCTGGGTTTCTGTACTTTAGACTGGGTTTCTGTACTTTAGACTGGGTTTCTGTACTTTAGACTGGGTTTCTGTACTTTAGGCTGGGTTTCTGTAGTACTTTAGACTGGGTTTCTGTACTTTAGACTGGGTTTCTGTACTTTAGACTGGGTTTCTAGTACTTTAGGCTGGGTTTCTGTACTGGGTTTAGGCTTCTGTACTCGGTTTCTGTACGTACTTTAGGCTGGGTTTCACTAGGCTGGGTTTCTGGTCCTGGGTTTTACTTTAGTGCTGGTAATCTACAATAAACATGTACTTTAGGCTGATTTCTAGTACTTTATCTGGGTTTCTGTACTTTCTGGGTTTTGTTTTTTGTACTTTGGGCTGGGATTCAGTAGTACTTTAGACTATTCTGTAAATGTACTTTGCTGAGTTTCTGTACATGGTTTTCAGTACTTTAGTCTTTAGACTGGGTTTCTGTACTTTAGACTGGTGAATATCTGAACATGCCAGTCTTAGGCGTTCACTATGTACATGGCCCAGTCTTAACATTCACTTTAATACCTGGTTTCTGAATATCTGAACATGGGTTTCTGTACTTTAACTGGGTTTATGTACTTTACCTGGTGAATACTTTAGACTGAACATGCCAGTCTTAACATTCACTATGAATACCTGGTGAATATCTGAACATGGGCCAGTCTTAGACGTTCACCCTAATACCTGGTGAATATCTGAACATGTACAGTTTAGGCTGGGTTCACTAGAATACCTGGTGAATATCTGAACATGCCAGTCTTAACGTTCACCCTGAATACCTGGTGTTTTCTATGCCAGTCACTGGGTTTCACCCTGAATACCTGGTGAATATCTGAACTTTATGGGTTTCAGTCTTAACGTTCACTGGGTTTTTTTTTTTTTTTATGGCTTTACCTGGTTTCTGAATATCTGAACATGCCTTTAGGCTGGGTTTCTTAACGTTAGACTGGGTTTCTGTAATACCTGGTGAATATCTGAACATGCCAGTACTTTAACATTCACTTTAGGCTGGGTTTCTGTACTTTGCCTGGTGAATTTCTGATCATGCCAGTCTTAACTGGGTTTCTGTACAGTACTTTAGATACCTGGTTTCTGAATTTCTGAACATGGGTTTTTCAGTACTTTAACTGGGTTTTCTGTTCTTTAGACTGGGTTTATGTACTTTAGACTGGGTTTCTGTACTTTAGACTGGGTTTCTAACTTTATGGGTTTCTGTCTTAATTAGGCATTCACTATGAATACCTGTGCTGTAATCTACAATAAACATTCTATGATTTCTATAACATTCACTTTTTTGTTTATTAATACCTGGTGACTGTGATATCTGAACATGCCAGTCTTAACATTCACTGTGAATACCTGGTGAATATCTGAACATGCCAGTCTTAACGTTCACTATGAATACCTGGTGAATATCTGAACATGCCAGTCTTAACATTCACTATGAATACCTGGTGAATATCTGAACATGCCAGTCTTAACGTTCACTATGAATACCTGGTGAATATCTGAACATGCCAGTCTTAACATTCACTTTAATACCTGGTGAATATCTGAACATGCCTGTCTTAACATTCACTATGAATACCTGGTGAATATCTGAACATGCCAGTCTTAACATTCACTATGAATAACTGGTTTAAAAATATTCCTTGCCTTGCATGTTGTTAATAATGTGTCTGAAATATGACTTGTTACTGTGATAGTGCAGTCTGCTGGACTATAAGCTCAAGGCATCGTTCCTCTTCATTTCCTTTTCTTAAACCAGCCTGTACTGAACACTCTCCTCCTCTGTCTCTCCCTCCTCTCCTCCTCTCCTCTCCTCTCCTCTCCTCTCCTCTCCTCTCCTCTCCTCTCCTCTCCTCTCCTCTCCTCTCCTCTCCTCTGTCTCTCCCTTTCCCTCTTTCTCTCTCTTTATCCCTCTCTCCTCCCACTCTCCTCTCCTTCTTCTGCCATCTCCCTCCTCTCTCTCCCTCCCTCTCTACCTCATCTGTCTCTCCCCTGTCTCTCTCTTCCCCTCTCTCCTCTACCTCTGTCATCTTCCTCCTCTCCCGCTCGCTCTCTCTCTCCCTCTCTCCTCTCCTTCCTCTGTCATCTCCCTTCTCTGTCTCTCCCTCCCTCTATCTACCTCTCTCTGTCTCTCCCTCCTCCCTCTCTCTCCCTCCCTCCATCTCTCTCCTTCCTCTGTCTCTCCCTTGGTGCAGTCACTGACATGCCTCACAATGCTTCTGTAATCTTTGGCCTTATTTGTTCTGTTGTTCCTCTGTTGAGAGTTTCATGGCTATACTTAGCCAGGAGTAGAAGGAAACGGGGCTCGAGTTTCACCCAGATCATCTGGCTGGCGGCTTTCCATTCCCACAATAGAGAGATGGAGGAGCTCTCAATTATTGAGTAGGTCTTGTCCCTTACAGTAAAGCAGCCTACTGAGCTAGTGCAGAGCAGGATTCACAGTAGCAGTAACAGCCCAGCCAGCATCTACACTTCACTGGATGTTACACAATACAACGGGTGGGCTTGAGAGAAGAGAGAGGGAGGAGAGAGAGAGGAGAGGAGAGAGAGGAGAGAGGAGAGAGGAGGGAGGAGGGAGGAGGGAGGAGGAGAGAGGAGGGAGGAGGGAGGAGGAGGAGGGGGAGGGGAGAGAGAGAGAGGAGGGGAGGAGAGAGGAGGGAGGAGGGAGGAGAGAGGAGGGGAGGAGAAGAGATGAGAGCATGGAATGTGATGGGAGGACCAGAAAGAGGGGAAGTGGAGAGGGAGAATGAAAGGTAGTGCAGGGGAAAGGCGAGAGAGAGGCAGGGAAGAGGAGGGAGGGAGGAGGGAGGAGGGAGGAGGGAGGAGGGAGGGGGAGGTGGAGAGGGAGAATGAAAGGTAGTGCAGGGGAAAGGCGAGAGAGAGGCAGGGGGAAGAGTAGAAGAGAAGTGGACCGGGGCGGCCTCATCCTCTTCAGCAGAACTGTGGTGGGCGGTGGGCTAGAGAACATGTGGGAGGGAGGGAGGGAGGGAGGTGTTATCTACCTCACTTGCTTTGGCAATGTTAACACGTTTCCCCTGCCAATAAAGCCCCTTGAATTGAATTGAATTGAATTGAAAGAGAGAGAGAGAGAGAGAGAGAGAGAGAGAGAGAGAGAGAGAGAGAGAGAGAGAGAGAGAGAGAGAGAGAGAGAGAGAGAGAGAGAGAGTGTGGAATAAGGGGAGTGAGAGAGGGAGGGATGTAGAGAAACAGAGACCGATGGAGAAGAGAGATGAGGATGGGAGAGAGGGAGGGAGACAGAGGTTACTCAGAGTGAGTATGTCTGTTGGTCAGCTGCAGGTTCTATGTATCGTCTCATGTGTGATGCAATGTAATGAAATATTCTAACAATGGAGCTCAGAAATGGATCGTAGCTGGTTTCAGTAACATCTCATTCTTTCTCTGGGTGTGAAATTCCAGCATGATTTCAACAAACAGAAGTCATTTTCATTCTCCAATACAACCATTTTAGGGTTGATGCAGGGCTGAACACTCATGTATTAAGTGTACCTTTTTATAAAGCAGAGCAGGGCTGTAGGCCTCTTCTTTTTTTTTACCAAAGACCACAATCTGTCAGCAACAAAAACCCTACTAGTGTGTATCTTAGCAACGCTACTCTTCCTCCATTGTTCTAAGAACTCTCAGCGTAAACAGAACTCTCAGTGTAAACAGAACTCTCAGTGTAAACAGAACTCTCAGCGTCAACAGAACTCTCAGCGTCAACAGAACCCTCAGCGTCAACAGAACTCTCAGCGTAAACAGAACTCTCAGCGTCAACAGAACTCTCAGCGTAAACAGAACTCTCAGCGTCAACAGAACTCTCAGCGTAAACAGAACTCTCAGCATCAACAGAACTCTCAGGATCAACAGAACTCTCAGCGTCAACAGAACTCTCAGCATCAACAGAACTCTCAGCGTAAACAGAATCAACTCTCTCAGCGTCAACAGAACTCTCAGCATCAACAGAACTCTCAGCGTCAACAGAACTCTCAACATCAACAGAACTCTCAGCGTCAACAGAACTCTCAGCGCCAACAGAACTCTCAGCATCAACAGAACTCTCAGCGTAAACAGAACTCTCTAAACAGAACTCTCAGCGTCAACAGAACTCTCAGCGTCAACAGAACTCTCAGCATCAACAGAACTCTCAGCATCAACAGAACTCTCAGCGTCAACAGAACTCTCAGCGTCAACAGAACTCTCAGCATCAACAGAACTCTCAGCGCCAACAGAACTCTCTCAACAGAACTCTCATCAACAGAACTCTCAGCGTCAGCAGTGTAAACAGAACTCTCAGCGTCAACAGAACTCTCAGCGCCAACAGAACTCTCAGCGTCAACAGAACCCTCAGCGTCAACAGAACTCTCAGCGTAAACAGAACTCTCAGCATCAACAGAATCAACAGAACTCTCAGCATCAACAGAACTCTGTAAGCAGAACTCTCAGCGTCAACAGAACTCTCAGGATCAACAGAACTCTCCAGCGTAAACAGAACTCTCAGCATCAACAGAACAGTGTGAACAGAACTCTCAGCATCAACAGAACTCTCAGCGTCAACAGAACTCTCAGCGTAAACAGAACTCTCAGCATCAACAGAACTCTCAGCATCAACAGAACTCTCAGCGTCAACAGAACTCTCAGCGTAAACAGAACTCTCAGCATCAACAGAACTCTCAGCATCAACAGAACTCTCAGCGTCAACAGAACTCTCAGTGTAAACAGAACTCTCAGCGTCAACAGAACTCTCAGCGTCAACAGAACACTCAGCGTCAACAGAACCCTCAGCGTCAACAGAACTCTCAGCGTAAACAGAACTCTCAGCGTCAACAGAACTCTCAGCGTGCCAACAGAACTCTCAGCGTCAACAGAACTCTCAGCGTAAACAGAACTCTCAGCTTCAACAGAACTCTCAGCATCAACAGAACTCTCAACATCAACAGAACTCTCAGCGTAAACAGAACTCTCAGCATCAACAGCAGGCCAACAGAACTCTCAGTCAACAGAACTCTCAGCATCAACAGCTCAGTGTGAACAGAACTCTCAGCATCAACAGAACTCTCAGCGTCAACAGAACTCTCAGCGTAAACAGAACTCTCAGCATCAACAGAACTCTCAGCATCAACAGAACTCTCAGCGTCAACAGAACTCTCAGCATCAACAGAACTCTCAGCATCAACAGAACTCTCAGGATCAACAGAACTCTCTATCTTGGAAAGAGTGTTCAGGTGTGTTGGCCCAAGCCCACTGATTGGCCAGACTTGATCTTAATAATGAGTGCTTGTTTCCTTTGGAATGGGTTCTGTTTACAGTTTAGATGAGTTTAAATGACATGATGCTATGAACCATCGTTAGGTGGCGCAGAGAACTCATTCCATGAATATAGAACAGAAGATCACAGGTTTGAACATCACTGACCCAGCAGCCTTCAAATGACATAGAATATCTGTTCTCAGAACTTTAATAAAACCTCCCAGGAAAACTTTCAGGGAACCATAATAAGACGTTCTCAGAACCTCCGTGGAACCATAGTAAGACGTTCTCAGAACCTCCCTGGAACCATAGTAAGACGTTCTCAGAACCTCCTGGAACCATAGTAAGATGTTCCCAGAACCTCCCTGGAACCATAGTAAAGACGTTGTCAGAACCTCCCTGGAACCAGAGTAAGACGTTGTCAGAACCTCCCTGGAACCAATAAAAGACGTTCTCAGAACCCCTGGAACCATAGAAAGACGTTCCCAGAACCTCCCTGGAACCAGAGTAAGACGTTGTCAGAACCTCCCTGGAACCAATAAAAAGACGTTGTCAGAACCTCCGTGGAACCATAGTAAGACGTTCTCAGAACCTCCCTGGAACCATAGTAAGACGTTCCCAGAACCTCCCTGGAACCAGAGTAAGACGTTGGCAGAACCTCCCTGGAACCAATAAAAGACGTTGTCAGAACCTCCCTGGAACCATAGAAAGACGTTCTCAGAACCTCAGCACCTCCCTGGAACCATATTAAGACATTCTCAGAACTTCCCTGGAGATCACTCTGTGATGTTCAGTAACTCAATTCTGCTGTCCACTCTTTTTAAACAACAGGTCTTAAGTCTACAAAACTTAGTCCAACCTGTTCGTAAAACAGATTCTCATTTTGGAAGAAGACAAATATATAGAGATTTTTAAGTATGCGTTTTGGAAATTCACTCTGGAGTGCCAAAGAGCATTCTGGGTGTTTGTATATTCAGAGCCTCTTTGCTCTCTCTGCGTTTAGAGAGAACACTGGATTCTCTGGCTGAGGAGTAGGGTTGATCCGAGCGTTCTGACCTCAACGACAGCCGAGCCACCCAAGCTAACTGGCTAACTTGCTAGCTACAAATGAGAGAACAGCTCACTGAACATTACTCTCCCTGGCAGCGCTGAAGCTAACTGGCTAACTTGCTAGCTACAAATGAGAGAACAGCTCACTGAACATTACTCTCCCTGGCAGCGCTGAAGCTAACTGGCTAACTTGCTAGCTACAAATGAGAGAACAGCTCACTGAACATTACTCTCCCTGGCAGCGCTGAAGCTAACTGGCTAACTTGCTAGCTACAAATGAGAGAACAGCTCACTGGAACATTACTCTCCTGGCAGCGCTGAAGCTAACTGGCTAACTTGCTAGCTACAAACGAGAGAACAGCTCACTGAACATTACTTCCCTGGCAGCGCTGAAGCTAACTGGCTAACTTGCTAGCTACAAATGAGAGAACAGCTCACTGAACATTACTCTCCCTGGCAGCGCTGAAGCTAACTGGCTAACTTGCTAGCTACAAACGAGAGAACAGCTCACTGAACATTACTCTCCTGGCAGCGTTGCTAACTGGCTAACTTGCTAGCTACAAATGAGAGAGAACAGCTCACTGAACATTACTCTCCTGGCAGCTGGTTAGGCTGTTGTCATGTTATCCAGAGGGGTCAGTGACTGGAACTGTTCTGCTGGCTTCAATTTAACAACGTTTTTTTTTTTTTTTTGCCAATAATTACTGACACGGACATATTTCACGGGTGTTGAGCGTTCGTAAATTAATTATTCTGCGCTCAGACGAGACGCTGTGAAATCAGACACACTCTGACGAGATCGCTGTGAAATCAGACACACTCTGTGAGATCGCTGGGAAATCAGACACACTCTGACGAGACGCTGTGAAATCAGACACACTCAGACGAGACGCTGTGAAATCAGACACCCTCAGACGAGATCGCTGTGAAATCAGACACACTCAGACGAGATCGCTGTGAAATCAGACACACTCAGACGAGATCGCTGTGAAATCAGACACTCAGACGAGATCGCTGGGAAATCAGACACTCTGGCGAGATCGCTGTGAAAATCAGACACACTCAGACGAGATCGCTGTGAAATCAGACACACTCTGACGAGATCGCTGTGAAATCAGACACACTCAGACGAGATCGCTGTGAAATCAGACACACTCAGACGAGATCGCTGTGAAATCAGACACACTCTGACGAGATCGCTGTGAAATCAGACACACTCAGACGAGATCGCTGTGAAATCAGACACACTCTGACGAGATCGCTGTGAAATCAGACACACTCAGACGAGATCGCTGTGAAATCAGACACACTCTGACGAGATCGCTGTGAAATCAGACACACTCAGACGAGATCGCTGTGAAATGGGAGTAGAGAGTCAGAAGGTATTTATGAACCCTAAATGGGAGTAGAGAGTCAGAAGGTATTTATGAACCCTAAATGGGAGTAGAGAGTCAGAAGGTATTTATGAACCCTAAATGGGAGTAGAGAGTCAGAAGGTATTTATGAACCCAAATGTTTCATTGATGAGAAAATGGTCAATGGAGCATCACTGAGGGTCCAACATGGAACACTGTAGCATCACTGAGGGTCCAACATGGCTGAAACACTGTAGCATCCCTGAGGGTCCAACATGGCTGAAACACTGTAGCATCACTGAGGGTCCAACATGGCTGAAACACTGTAGCATCACTGAGGGTCCAACATGGCTGAAACACTGTAGCATCACTGAGGGTCCAACATGGCTGAAACACTGTAGCATCACTGAGGGTCCAACATGGAACACTGTAGCATCACTGAGGGTCCAACATGGCTGAAACACTGTAGCATCACTGAGGGTCCAACATGGAACACTGTAGCATCACTGAGGGTCCAACATGGAACACTGTAGCATCACTGAGGGTCCAACATGGCTGAAACACTGTAGCATCACTGAGGGTCCAACATGAAACACTGTAGCATCACTGAGGGTCCAACATGGAACACTGTAGCATCACTGAGGGTCCAACATGGAACACTGTAGCATCACTGAGGGTCCAACATGGCTGAAACACTGTAGCATCACTGAGGGTCCAACATGGAACACTGTAGCATCACTGAGGGTCCAACATGGCTGAAACACTGTAGCATCACTGAGGGTCCAACATGGAACACTGTAGCATCACTGAGGGTCCAACATGGAACACTGTAGCATCACTGAGGGTCCAACATGAAACACTGTAGCATCACTGAGGGTCCAACATGGAACACTGTAGCATCACTGAGGGTCCAACATGGAACACTGTAGCATCACTGAGGGTCCAACATGAAACACTGTAGCATCACTGAGGGTCCAACATGGAACACTGTAGCATCACTGAGGGTCCAACATGGAACACTGTAGCATCACTGAGGGTCCAACATGGAACACTGTAGCATCACTGAGGGTCCAACATGGAACACTGTAGCATCACTGAGGGTCCAACATGGCTGAAACACTGTAGCATCACTGAGGGTCCAACATGGCTGAAACACTGTAGCATCACTGAGGGTCCAACATGGAACACTGTAGCATCACTGAGGGTCAACATGGAACACTGTAGCATCACTGAGGTCAACATGAAACACTGTAGCATCACTGAGGGTCCAACATGGAACACTGTAGCATCACTGAGGTCCAACATGGAACACTGTAGCATCACAGGGTCCAACATGAAACAGGCATCACAACATGGAACACTGTAGCATCACTGAGGGTCCAACATGAAACACTGTAGCATCACTGAGGGTCCAACATGGAACACTGTAGCATCACTGAGGGTCCAACATGGAACACTGTAGCATCACTGAGGGTCCAACAACATAGAGGGTCCAACACTGTAGCATCACTGAGGGTCAACATGGAACACTGTAGCATCACTGAGGGTCCAACATGAAACACTGTAGCTGAGGGTCCAATGGAACACTGTAGCATCACTGAGGTCCAACATGAAACACTGTAGCATCACTGAGGGTCCAACACTGGAACACTGTAGCATCACTGAGGGTCCAACATGGAACACTGTAGCATCACTGAGGGTCCAACATGGAACACTGTAGCATCACTGAGGGTCCAACATGGAACACTGCAGCATCACTGAGGGTCCAACATGCTGAAACACTGTAGCATCCGAGGGTCCAACATGGCTGAAACACTGTAGCATCACTGAGGGTCCAACATGGCTGAAACACTGCTATCACCGAGGGTCCAACATGGCTGAA
>NW_026289481.1:0-4133 GCF_023373465.1 Oncorhynchus keta
GAGGATGGAACACTTCTCAGACTGAGTAGCCTACAGAGTAATATGAGAAACAGGAGGATGGAACACTTCTCAGACTGAGTAGCCTACAGAGTAATATGAGAAGCAGGAGGATGGAACACTTCTCAGACTGAGTAGACTACAGAGTAATATGAGAAACATGAGGATGGAACACTTCTCAGACTGAGTAGCCTACAGAGTAATATGAGAAGCAGGAGGATGGAACACTTCTCCAGACTGAGTAGCCTACAGAGTAATATGAGATGCAGGAGGATGGAACACTTCTCAGACTGACTAGCCTACAGAGTAATATGAGAAACAGGAGGATGGAACACTTCTCAGACTGAGTAGCCTACAGAGTAATATGAGAAGCAGGAGGATGGAACACTTCTCAGACTGAGTAGCCTACAGAGTAATATGAGAAGCATGAGGATGGAACACTTCTCAGACTGAGTAGCCTACAGAGTAATATGAGAAGCAGGAGGATGGAACACTTCTCAGACTGAGTAGCCGACAGAGTAATATGAGAAACATGAGGATGGAACACTTCTCAGACTGAGTAGCCTACAGAGTAATATGAGAAGCAGGAGGATGGAACACTTCTCAGACTGAGTAGCCTACAGAGTAATATGAGAAACATGAGGATGGAACACTTCTCAGACTGAGTAGCCTTCAGAGTAATATGAGAAGCATGAGGATGGAACACTTCTCAGACTGAGTAGCCTACAGAGTAATATGAGAAGCAGGAGGATGGAACACTTCTCAGACTGAGTAGCCTACAGAGTAATATGAGATGCAGGAGGATGGAACACTTCTCAGACTGAGTAGCCTACAGAGTAATATGAGATGCAGGAGGATGGAACACTTCTCAGACTGAGTAGCCTACAGAGTAATATGAGAAGCAGGAGGATGGAACACTTCTCAGACTGAGAAGCCTACAGAGTAATATGAGATGCAGGAGGATGGAACACTTCTCAGACTGACTAGCCTACAGAGTAATATGAGAAACAGGGAGGATGGAACACTTCAGACTGAGTAGTCACAGAGTAATATGAGAAGCAGGGAGGATGGAACACTTTCTCAGACTGAGTAGCCTACAGAGTAATATGAGAAGCATGAGGATGGAACACTTCTCAGACTGAGTAGCCTACAGAGTAATATGAGAAGCAGGAGGATGGAACACTTCAGACTGAGTAGCCGACAGAGTAATATAGAAAACATGAGGATGGAACACTTCTCAGACTGAGTAGCCTACAGAGTAATATGAGAAGCAGGGAGGGATGGAACACTTTCAGACTGAGTAGCCTCTTCAGAGTAATATGAGAAGCATGAGGATGGAACACTTCTCAGACTGAGTAGCCTACAGAGTAATATGAGAAACATGAGGATGGAACACTTCTGAGTAGCCTACAGAGTCATATGAGATGCAGGAGGATGGCAGACTAGCCTACAGAGTAATATGAGAAACATGAGGATGGAACACTTCTCAGACTGAGTAGCCTACTCAGGAGGATGGAATGAAGTAGCCTACAGAGTAATATGAGAAGCATGAGGATGGAACACTTCTCAGACTGAGCGCCTACAGAGTAATATGAGAAACATGAGGATGGAACACTTCTCAGACTGAGTAGCCTACAGAGTAATATGAGAAACATGAGGATGGAACACTTCTCAGACTGAGGTAGCCTACAGAGTAATATGAGATGCAGGAGGATGGAACACTTCTCAGACTGACTAGCCTACAGAGTAATATGAGAAACATGAGGATGGAACACTTCTTCAGACTGAGTAGCCTACAGAGTAATATGAGAAGCAGGAGGATGGAACACTTCTCAGACTGAGTAGCCTACAGAGTAATATGGCTATGAGGATGGAACACTTCTCAGACTGAGTAGCCTACAGAGTAATATGAGAAGCATGAGGATGGAACACTTCTCAGACTGAGTAGCCGACAGAGTAATATGAGAAACATGAGGATGGAACACTTCTCAGACTGAGTAGCCTACAGAGTAATATGAGAAGCAGGAGGATGGAACACTCTCAGACTGAGTAGCTCAGATAATAAGAGGTCAGATGGAGGATGGAAACTTCTCAGACTGAGTAGCCTTCAGAGTAATATGAGAAGCATGAGGATGGAACACTTCGTAGACTGAGTAGCCTACAGAGTAATATGAGAAGCAGGAGGATGGAACACTTCAGACTGAGTAGCTCACAGAGTAATATGAGATGCAGGAGGATGGAACACTTCTCAGACTGAGGAGTCATGAGTAATATGAGAAACATGAGGATAACACTTTCAGACTGAGTAGCTTGCAGAGTAATATGAGAAGCATGAGGATGGAACACTTCTCAGACTGAGTAGCCTACAGAGTAATATATGAGATGCAGGAGGATGGAACACCTCAGACTGAGTAGCCTACAGAGTAATATGAGAAGCAGGAGGATGGAACACTTCTCAGACTGAGTAGCCTACAGAGTAATATGAGATGCAGGAGGATGGAACACTTCTCAGACTGACTAGCCTACAGAGTAATATGAGAAACAGGAGGATGGAACACTTCTCAGACTGAGTAGCCTACAGAGTAATATGAGAAGCAGGAGGATGGAACACTTCTCAGACTGAGTAGCCTACAGAGTAATATGAGAAGCATGAGGATGGAACACTTCTCAGACTGAGTAGCCTACAGAGTAATATGAGAAGCAGGAGGATGGAACACTTCTCAGACTGAGTAGCCGACAGAGTAATATGAGAAACATGAGGATGGAACACTTCTCAGACTGAGTAGCCTACAGAGTAATATGAGAAGCAGGAGGATGGAACACGTCTCAGACTGAGTAGCCTACAGAGTAATATGAGAAACATGAGGATGGAACACTTCTCAGACTGAGTAGCCTTCAGAGTAATATGAGAAGCATGAGGATGGAACACTTCTCAGACTGAGTAGCCTACAGAGTAATATGAGAAGCAGGAGGATGGAACACTTCTCAGACTGAGTAGCCTACAGAGTAATATGAGATGCAGGAGGATGGAACACTTCTCAGACTGAGTAGCCTACAGAGTAATATGAGAAACATGAGGATGGAACACTTCTCAGACTGAGTAGCCTACAGAGTAATATGAGAAGCATGAGGATGGAACACTTCTCAGACTGAGTAGCCTACAGAGTAATATGAGATGCAGGAGGATGGAACACTTCTCAGACTGAGTAGCCTACAGAGTAATATGAGAAGCAGGAGGATGGAACACTTCTCCAGACTGAGTAGCCTACAGAGTAATATGAGATGCAGGAGGATGGAACATTTCTCAGACTGAGTAGCCTACAGAGTCATATGAGATGCAGGAGGATGGAACACTTCTCAGACTGAGTAGCCTACAGAGTAATATGAGAAGCAGGAGGATGGAACACTTCTCAGACTGAGTAGCCTACAGAGTAATATGAGAAGCAGGAGGATGGAACACTTCTCAGACTGAGTAGCCTACAGAGTAATATGAGATGCAGGAGGATGGAACACTTCTCAGACTGAGTAGCCTACAGAGTAATATGAGAAGCAGGAGGATGGAACACTTCTCAGACTAAGTAGCCTACAGAGTAATATGAGATGCAGGAGGATGGAACACTTCTCAGACTAAGTAGCCTACAAAGTAATATGAGAAACATGAGGATGGAACACTTCTCAGACTGAGTAGCCTACAGAGTAATATGAGATGCATGAGGATGGAACACTTCTCAGACTGAGTAGCCTACAGAGTAATATGAGAAGCAGGAGGATGGAACACTTCTCAGACTGAGGTAGCCTACAGAGTAATATGAGAAGCAGGAGGATGGAACACTTCTCAGACTGAGTAGCCTACAGAGTAATATGAGAAGCAGGAGGATGGAACACTTCTCAGACTGAGTAGCCTACAGAGTAATATGAGAAACATGAGGATGGAACACTTCTCAGACTGAGTAGCCTACAGAGTCATATGAGAAACAGGAGGATGGAACACTTCTCAGACTGAGTAGCCTACAGAGTAATATGAGAAACAGGAGGATGGAACACTTCTCAGACTGAGTAGCCTACAGAGTAATATGAGAAACAGGAGGATGGAACACTTCTCAGACTGAGTAGCCTACAGAGTAATATGAGAACAT
>NW_026289482.1:0-3355 GCF_023373465.1 Oncorhynchus keta
GACTGGTTGAGGGTCGCACCCTGATAACATGTAGATGGACTGGCTGAGGGTCGCACTGATAACATGTAGATGGACTGGCTGAGGTCGCACCCCTGATAACATGTAGATGGCTGAGGGTCGTACCCTGATAACATGTAGATGGACTGGTTGAGGGTCGCACCCTGATAACATGTAGATGGACTGGTTGAGGGTCGCACTTGACAACATGTAGATGGACTGGCTGAGGTCGTACCCTGGATAACATGTAGATGGACTGCTTGAGGGGGTCGTGGACTTGCTGAGGGTCGACTGGATAACATGTAGATGGACTGGTTGAGGGTCGCATCTCCTGATAAATATGTAGATGGACTGGTTGAGGGTCGACTGGGATAACATGTAGATGGACTGGCTGAGGGTCGTACCCTGATAACATGTAGATGGACTGGCTGAGGGTCAAATAACATGTAGATGGACTGGCTGAGGGTCGTACTCCTGATAACATGTAGATGGGACTGGTTGAGGGGTAACGCATAGAGGACTGGTTGAGGGTCGACTGATAAACATGTAGATGGACTGGCTGAGGGTCGATCTGATAACATGTAGATGGACTGGCTGAGGGTCATATTCTGATAACATGTAGATGGACTGGTTGAGGGTCGTACCCTTAACATGTAGATGGACTGGTTGGAGGGTCGTACCCTGATAACATGTAGATGGGACTGGCATTGAGTGGTCAAGTACCCTGATAACATGTAGATGGACTGGTTGAGGGTCGCACTCTGATAACATGTAGATGGACTGGTTGAGGGTCGTACTCCCTGATAACATGTAGATGGACTGGCTGAGGGTCGCACCCTGATAACATGTAGATGGATCGGCTGAGGTCGCACTCCTGATAACATGTAGATGGGACTGCTGAGGGTCACCCTGATAACATGTAGATGGACTGTTGAGGGTCGTACCCTGATAAGGTAGATGGGACTGGCTGGAGGGTCGCAGACTTTGGATAACATGTAGATGGACTGGCTGAGGGTCGTGATTCTGATAACATGTAGATGGACTGGCTGAGGGTCGCACTTGATAACATGTAGATGGACTGGTTGAGGGTCGTACCCTGATAACATGTAGATGGACTGGTTGAGGGTCGTACCCTGATAACATGTAGATGGACTGGCTGAGGGTCGTACCCTGATAACATGTAGATGGACTGGTTGAGGGTCGTACCCTGATAACATGTAGATGGACTGGTTGAGGGTCGTACCCTGATAACATGTAGATGGACTGGTTGAGGGTCGTACCCTGATAACATGTAGATGGACTGGCTGAGGGTCGTACCCTGATAACATGTAGATGGACTGGCTGAGGGTCGTACCCTGATAACATGTAGATGGACTGGTTGAGGGTCGTACCCTGATAACATGTAGATGGACTGGTTGAGGGTCGTACCCTGATAACATGTAGATGGACTGGTTGAGGGTCGTACCCTGATAACATGTAGATGGACTGGCTGAGGGTCGTACCCTGATAACATGTAGATGGACTGGCTGAGGGTCGTACCCTGATAACATGTAGATGGACTGGCTGAGGGTCGTACCCTGAGGGTCGACTTGATAATATGTAGATGGACTGGTTGAGGGTCGTACCCCTGATAACATGTAGATGGACTGGTTGACCTCGATAACATGTAGATGGACTGGTGACCCTGATAACATGTAGATGGGACTGGTTGAGGTCGCACTTGATAACATGTAGATGGACCCTGATAACATGTAGATGGACTGGCTGAGGGTCGCACCCCTGATAACATGTAGATGGACTGGCTGAGGAATTCGTACCCTGATAACATGTAGATGGACTGGCTGAGGTCGTACCCTGATAACATGTGATGGACTGGCTGGCGGTCGCACCCTGATAACATGTAGATGGACTGGTTGAGGGTCGTACCCTGATAACATGTAGATGGACTGGTTGAGGGTCATTACCCTGATAACATGTAGATGGACTGGTTGATAACATGATGGACGGGCTGAGGGTCGCCCTGATAACATGTAGATGGACTGGTTGAGGGTCGTGCCCTGATAACATGTAGATGGGACTGGCTGAGGGTCGTACCCTGATAACATGTAGATGGACTGGCTGAGGGTCGTACCTGATAACATGTAGATGGACTGGTTGAGGGTCAAGTACCCTGATAACATGTAGATGGACTGGTTGAGTGGTGTACCCTGATAACATGTAGATGGACTGGTTGATAATTCTGATAACATGTAGATGGACTGGTTGAGGGTAGTACCTATAACATGAAGATGGGGCTGGCTGAGGGTCGTACCCCTGATAACATGTAGATGGACTGGTTGAGGGTCGTACCTGATACAACATGTAGATGGGACTGGCTGAGGGTCGTGCACCTGATAACATGTAGATGGACTGGTTGAGGGTCGCACCCTGATAACATGTAGATGGACTGGTTGAGGTCGTACCCTGATAACATGTAGATGGACTGGCTGAGGGTCGTGCCCTGATAACATGTAGATGGACTGGTTGAGTGGTCGTACCTGATAACATGTAGATGGACTGGATAACATGTAGATGGACTGGTTGAGGGTCGCCCTGATAAACATGTAGATGGACTGGTTGAGGGTCGTACCCTGATAACATGTAGATGGACTGGTTGAGGGTCGTACCCTGATAACATGTAGATGGACTGGTTGAGGGTCGTACCCTGATAACATGTAGATGGACTGGCTGAGGGTCGACCTGATAACATGTAGATGGACTGGCTGAGGTCATTACCCTGATAACATGTAGATGGACTGGTTGAGGGGTACCTGATAAATATGTAGATGGACTGGTTGAGATAACATGGTGGACTGCTGAGGGTCGCACTTTGATAACATGTAGATGGGACTGGCTGAGGGTCGTACCCTGATAACATGTAGATGGACTGGCTGAGGGTCGTAACCCTGATAACAACATGTAGATGGACTGGGCTGAGGGTCGTACCCTGATAACATGTAGATGGACTGTTGGAGGGTCGACTCCTGATAACATGTAGATGGACTGGTTGAGGGTCGTGACTGATAACATGTAGATGGACTGGTTGAGGTCATACCCTGATAACATGTAGATGGACTGGCTGAGGGTCCACCCTGATAACATGTAGATGGACTGGTTGAGGTCGACCTGATAACATGTAGATGGACTGAGTCGTACCCTGATAACAGGGTCTGCTGAGGTCGCACTGATAACATGTAGATGGACTGGCTGAGGGTCGTACCCTGGATAACATGTAGATGGACTGGCTGAGGGTCAGACTCCTGATAACATGTAGATGGACTGGTTGAGGGTCGTACCCTGATAACATGTAGATGGACTG
>NW_026289483.1:0-3227 GCF_023373465.1 Oncorhynchus keta
AGAGAGAGAGAGAGATGCACCAGAGACCGAGAGAGAGAGAGAGAGTAACCTTGAGGAAAATCCTCTGCATTATTAGTAACAGCAGACTCGTACGCATTTCCTCAATGAAAACAATGTACTGAGCAAATGTCAAATTGGCTTTTGCAAATTACCGTTACAACAGACCATGTATTCACCCCTGCACCTGTAGTGGCGACCTTCAAACAAACCAAAACGAAGGCAAAGTCTTCTCGTGCTTTTGTTGATTTCAAAAAGCCTTCGACTCAGTTTGGCATGAGGATGTCTTGCCATACACTGCTAGAGTGGAAGAGTGAGTGATGGGGAGTAAACATATAGAGCATTATAGAATCCATGTGCTTCTGGCTGCTCTCAGTGCGTAGGTCAAATTGGCAAAAAAACACACACATTTCTTCGCACAGGGTCGTGGGGTGCAGGCAAGGGATGCAGCTTAAGCCCCACCCTCTTCGACATGCCTATATCAACGTAACTGGCGCGGGCACTAGAAAAGTCTGCAGCACCAGCCTCCCTGCTAGAACTCAGAAGTCAAATGTCTGCTGTTTGCTGATGATCTGGTGCTTCTGTCACCAACCAAGGAGAGCTTACAGCAGCACCTAGATCTTATGCTGCACAGATTCTGTCAGACCTGGAGCCCTGACAGTAAATCTCAGTAAGACCAAATAATGGTGTTCCAAAAAGGTCAGTCACCAGGACCACAAATACAAATTCCATCTCGACACTGTTGCCCTAGAGCACACAAAAACTATACATACCTTGGCCTAAACATCAGCGCCACAGGTAACTTCCACAAAGGTGTGAACGATCTGAGAGACAAGGCGAAGGGCATTCTATGCCATCAAAAGAAACATAAGTTTCAACATACCAAGTGAGGTTTATTCATGTGCTAAAAATACTTGAATCAGTCATAGAGCCCATTGCTCCTTTATGGTTTGTGAGGTCTGGGGTCCGCTCACCAACCAAGACTTCACAAAATGGGACAAACACCAAATTGAGACTCTGCACGCAGAATTCTGCAAAAATATCCTCCGTGTACAACGTAAAACACCAAATAATGCATGCAGAGCAGAATTAGGCCGATACCCACTAATTATCAAAATCCAGAAAAGAGCCATTAAATTCTACAACCACCTAAAAGGAAGCGATTCACAAACCTTCCATAACAAAGCCATCACAAACAGAGAGATGAACCTGGAGAAGAGTCCCTAAGCAAACTGGTCCTGGGGCTCTGTTCACAAACACAAACACACCCTACAGAGCCCCAGGACAACAGCACAATTAGACCCAACCAAATCATGAGAAAACAAAAAGATAATTACTTAACACATTGGAAAGAATTAACAAAAAAACAGAGCAAACTAGAATGCTATTTGGCCCTACACAGAGAGTACACAGCGGCAGAATACCTGACCACTGTGACTGACCCAAAATTAAGGAAAGCTTTGACTATGTACAGACTCAGTGAGCATAGCCTTGCTATTGAGAAAGGCAACCGTGAGCAGACAGCTCTCAAGAGAAGACAGGCTATGTGCTCCTGCCCACAAAAATGAGGTGGAAACTGAGCTGCACTTCCTAACCTCCTGCCCAATGTGTGACCATATTAGAGAGACATATTTCCCCAGATCACACACAGATCCACAAAGAATTCGAAAACATATCCAATTTTGAAAAACTCCCATACCTACTGGGTGAAATTCCACAGTGTGCCATCACAGCAGCAAGATTTGTGACCTGTTGCCACGAGAAAAGGGCAACCAGTGAAGAACAAACACCATTGTAAATACAACCCATATTTATGCTTATTTATTTTATCTTGTGTCCTTTAATTATTTGTACATTGTGTGTATATATACATTGTGTATATATATATATATATATAATATGACATTTGTAATGTCTTTACTGTTTTGAAACTGTTGTATGTGTAATGTTTACTGTTAATTTTTGTTGTTTTTCACTTTATATATTCACTTTGTATGTTGTCTACCTCATTTGCTTTGGCAATGTTAACACATGTTTCCCATGCCAATAAAGCCCTTGAATTGAATTGAATTGAATTGAGAGAGAGATGCAGAGAGAGAGAGACAGAGAGAGATGCAGAGAGAGAGAGATTAGAGATGCAGAGAGAGATTATTAGAGAGAGAGATATGCAGAGAGAGAGATTAGAGAGAGAGAGATGCAGAGGAGAGAGAGAGAGAGAGAGAGATGCAGAGAGAGAGAGAGAGAGAGACAGAGAGATGCAGAGAGAGAGAGAGAGAGAGAGAGAGATGCAGAGAGAGAGAGACAGAGAGACAGAGAGAGAGAGAGAGAGAGAGACGAGAGAGAGAGAGCAGAGAGAGAGACAGAGAGATGCAGAGAGAGAGAGAGTAGAGACAGATAGAGAGAGAGAGAGACAGAGAGAGAGAGAGAGAGATGCAGAGAGAGAGAGAGAGATGCAGAGAGAGAGAGAGAGAGAGACGCAGAGAGAGAGAGAGAGAGAGATGAGAGAGAGAGAGACAGAGACAGAGACAGAGACAGAGAGAGAGAGATGCACCAGGGACCGAGAGAGAGAGAGAGGGAGAGAGAGAGAGAGAGAGAGAGAGAGTGATGTGACAGAGAGAGAGACAGAGAAAGAGAGAGAGAGAGATGAGACAGAAAGAGAGAGATGCACAGAGACCGAGAGAGAGGCAGAGAGAGAGAGAGAGAGAGAGAGAGAGAGAGAGAGAGAGAGAGAGAGAGAGAGAGAGAGACAGAGAGAGACAGAGAGAGAGGAAGAGAGAGAGAGAGAGAGAGAGAGAGAGAGAGAGAGAGAGAGAGAGAGAGAGAGAGAGAGAGATGTGACAGAGAGAGAGAGAGAGAGAGAGAGAGAGAGAGAGAGAGAGAGAGAGAGAGAGAGAGAGAGAGATGTGAGAGAGAGAGAGACAGAGAGAGAGAGAGAGAGACAGAGAGAGAGAGAGAGAGAGAGAGAGAGAGAGAGAGAGAGAGAGACAGAGAGACAGAGAGAGAGAGAGAGAGAGAGAGAGAGAGAGAGAGAGATGTGACAGAGAGAGAGACAGAGAGAGAGAGAGAGAGAGAGAGAGAGAGACAGAGAGAGAGAGAGAGAGAGAGAGAGAGAGAGAGAGAGAGAGAGAGAGAGAGAGAGAGAGAGAGAGAGAGAGATGTGACAGAGACAGAGAGAGAGAGAGAGAGAGAGAGAGAGAGAGAGAGAGAGAGAGAGAGAGAGAGAGATGTGA
>NW_026289484.1:0-17337 GCF_023373465.1 Oncorhynchus keta
CCAGGTGTTCATAGGTTGTGTGGTTGTAACCTCGTCTCTCTCTTCCAGGTGTTTCATAGGTTGTGTAGTTTGTAACCTCGTCTCTCTGTTCCAGGTGTTCATAGGTTGTGTGGTTGTAACCTCGTCTTTCTGTTCCAGGTGTTCATAGGTGTTGTGGTTGTAACCTCGTCTCTCTGTTCCAGTGTTCATGGGTTGTGCCAATGGTTTGTGCCTCGTCTCTCTGTTCCAGGTGTTCATAGGTGTTGTGGTTGTAACCTCGTCTCTCTGTTCCAGGTGTTCATAGGTTTGTGGTTGTAACCTCGTCTCTCTGTTCAGGTGTTCATAGGTTGTGTGGTTGTAACCTCGTCTCTCTGTTCCAGGTGTTCATAGGTGTTGTGGTTGTAACCTTGTCTCTCTGTTCCAGGTGTTCATAGGTGTTGTGGTTGTAACCTCGTCTCTCTGTTCCAGGTGTTCATAGGTGTTTGTTTTGTAACCTCATCTCTCTGTTCAGGTGTTCATAGGTTGTGTGGTTGTAACCTCGTCTCTCTGTTCATGTTGTGTGGTTTGTGTTCCAGGTGTTCATAGGTGTTGTGGTTTGTAACCTCGTCTCTGTTCAGGTGTTCATAGGTGTTGTGGTTGTAACCTCGTCTCTCTGTTCCAGGTGTTCATAGGTGTTGTGGTTGTAACCTCGTCTCTGTTCTCAGGTGTTGTGGTTGTAACCTTCTATATTCAGGTGTTCATAGGTGTTGTGGTTGTAACCTCATCTCTCTGTTCAGGTGTTCATAGGTTGTGTGGTTGGGTGTTCATAGGTGTTGTGGTTGTAACCTCGTCTCTCTGTTCCAGGTGTTCATAGGTGTTGTGGTTGTAACCTCGTCTCTCTGTTCCAGGTGTTCATAGGTTGTGTGGTTGTAACCTCGTCTCTCTGTTCCAGGTGTTCATAGGTTGTGTGGTTGTAACCTCGTCTCTCTGTTCCAGGTGTTCATAGGTGTTGTGGTTGTAACCTCGTCTCTCTGTTCCAGGTGTTCATAGGTGTTGTGGTTGTAACCTCGTCTCTCTGTTCCAGGTGTTCATAGGTGTTGTGGTTGTAACCTCGTCTCTCTGTTCCAGGTGTTCATAGGTTGTGTGGTTGTAACCTCGTCTCTCTGTTCCAGGTGTTCATAGGTGTTGTGGTTGTAACCTCGTCTCTCTGTTCCAGGTGTTCATAGGTTGTGTGGTTGTAACCTCGTCTCCCTGTTCCAGGTGTTCATAGGTTTTGTGGTTGTAACCTCGTCTCCCTGTTCCAGGTGTTCATAGGTGTTGTGGTTGTAACCTTGTCTCTCTCTTCCAGGTGTTCATAGGTTGTGTGGTTGTAACCTCGTCTCTCTGTTCCAGGTGTTCATAGGTGTTGTGGTTGTAACCTCGTCTCTCTGTTCCAGGTGTTCATAGGTTGTGTGGTTGTAACCTCGTCTCTCTGTTCCAGGTGTTCATAGGTTGTGTGGTTGTAACCTCGTCTCTCTGTTCCAGGTGTTCATAGGTGTTGTGGTTGTAACCTCGTCTCTCTGTTCCAGGTGTTCATAGGTTGTGTGGTTGTAACCTCGTCTCTCTGTTCCAGGTGTTCATAGGTGTTGTGGTTGTAACCTCGTCTCTCTGTTCCAGGTGTTCATAGGTGGTGTGGTTGTAACCTCGTCTCTCTGCTCCAGGTGTTCATAGGTTGTGTGGTTGTAACCTCGTCTCTCTGTTCCAGGTGTTCATAGGTGTTGTGGTTGTAACCTCGTCTCTCTGTTCCAGGTGTTCATAGGTTGTGTGGTTGTAACCTCGTCTCTCTGTTCCAGGTGTTCATAGGTTGTGTGGTTGTAACCTCGTCTCTCTGTTCCAGGTGTTCATAGGTTGTGTGGTTGTAACCTCGTCTCTCTGTTCCAGGTGTTCATAGGTTTTGTGGTTGTAACCTCGTCTCTCTGTTCCAGGTGTTCATAGGTGTTGTGGTTGTAACCTCGTCTCTCTGCTCCAGGTGTTCATAGGTTGTGTGGTTGTAACCTCGTCTCTCTGTTCCAGGTGTTCATAGGTTGTGTGGTTTGTAACCTCGTCTCTCTGTTCCAGGTGTTCGTAGGTTTTGTGGTTTGTAACCTCGTCTCTCTGTTCCAGGTGTTCATAGGTTTTGTACTGAAGCAGTTTGAGTACATTGAGGTGGGACAGTTCAGGTAAGACCTTCATCACCTTTTGACCAAGACCCCCAAAAAAGGGCTTGTCTGATTTCTACACTTTAGATTGAGCACGTTGTCTGATGTTCTCTCTTTCTCTCTCTCTCTGTCTCTCTTTCATTGTCTCTCTCTCTTTCTTTGTCTCTCTCTCTCTTTCATTGTCTCTCTCTCTCTTTCTTTCTTTCTTTCTTTCTTTCTCTCTCTTTCTTTGTCTCTCTCTCTCTTTCTTTGTCTCTCTCTCACTTTCTTTGTCTCTCTCTCTCTTTCATTGTTGTCTCTCTCTTTCTTTCTCTTCTCTCTCTCTCTCTTTCTTTCTCTCTCTCTCTTTCTTTCTCTCTCTCTCTCTCTCTTTCTTTCTCTCTTTCTTCTTTGTCTCTCTCTCTCTCTTTCTTTCTGTCTCTCTCTTTCTTTGTTTCTCTCTCTTTCTTTTTCTCTCTCTCTCTCTTTCTTTCTGTCTGTCTCTCTCTTTCTTTGTCTCTCTCACTCTCTCTCTTTTGTTGTCTCTCTCTCTCTCTCTTTTGTTGTCTCTCTCTCTTTCGTTTTCGTTGTCTCTCTCTCTCTCTTTCGTTGTGTCTCTCTCTGCCTCTCTGTCTTTTTCTTTCTCTCTCTCCCTGACTCTGTCTCTCCAGAGATTCGGAGGCGATCGTCCCCAACATATTCTTCTTCCTGGTTCTGTTGTCGTACGAGCGGTACCACTCCAAACAGATCATCAGCATCCCCAAGATCATTCAACTCTGTGACGGCATCATGGCGAGTGGGAGGAAGGCTGTGACACATGGTAGGAACAGACACAGAGCCGATACACTGACCACATGGTAGGAACAGACACAGAGCCGATACACTGACCACATGGTAGGAACAGACACAGAGCCGATACACTGACCACATGGTAGGAACAGACACAGAGCCGATACACTGACCACATGGTAGGAACAGACACAGAGCCGATACACTGACCACATGGCTAGTGGGAGGAAGGCTGTGACACATGGTAGGAACAGACACAGAGCCGATACACTGACCACATGGTAGGAACAGACACAGAGCCGATACACTGACCACATGGTAGGAACAGACAGAGAGCCGATACACTGACCACATGGTAGGAACAGACACAGAGCCGATACACTGACCACATGGTAGGAACAGACACAGAGCCGATACACTGACCACATGGTTGAACACACACAGAGCCGATCCATCTGACCACATGGTAGGAACACACACAGAGCCGATACACTGACCACATGGTAGGAACAGACACAGGGCCTTTCACTGACCACATGGTAGGAACAGACACAGAGCTTCGATACACTGACCACATGGTAGGAACAGACACAGAGCCGATACACTGACCACATGGTCTGAACACACACAGAGCCGATACACTGACCACATGGTAGGAACAGACACAGAGCCGATACACTGACCACATGGTAGGAACAGACACAGAGCCGATACACTGACCACATGGTAGGAACAGACACAGAGCCGATACACTGACCACATGCCCATGTTGTGTTACTGAATAATATTGGTTCCAGGACTCACTGGTGGTTGATGAGGATGTGGGTCTCTCTCCTCCATCTTGTCTGACTGGTTCTTTCTCCTCCATCTTGTCTGACTGGGTCTTTCTCCTCCATCTTGTCTGACTGGGTCTTTCTCCTCCATCTTGTCTGACTGGGTCTTTCTCCTCCATCTTGTCTGACTGGGTCTTTCTCCTCCATCTTGTCTGACTGGGTCTTTCTCCTCCTTCTTGTCTGACTGGTTCTTTCTCCTCCATCTTGTCTGACTGGGTCTTTCTCCTCCATCTTGTCTGACTGGGTCTTTGTCCTCCATCTTGTCTGACTGGGTCTTTCTCCTCCATCTTGTCTGACTGGGTCTTTCTCCTCCATCTTGTCTGACTGGGTCTTTCTCCTCCATCTTGTCTGACTGGGTCTTTCTCCTCCATCTTGTCTGACTGGGTCTTTCTCCTCCATCTTGTCTGACTGGGTCTTTCTCCTCCATCTTGTCTGACTGGGTCTTTCTCCTCCATCTTGTCTGACTGGGTCTCTCTCCTCCATCTTGTCTGACTGGGTCTTTCTCCTCCATCTTGTCTGACTGGGTCTTTCTCCTCCATCTTGTCTGACTGGGTCTTTCTCCTCCATCTTGTCTGACTGGGTCTTTCTCCTCCATCTTGTCTGACTGGGTCTTTCTCCTCCATCTTGTCTGACTGGGTCTCTCTCCTCCATCTTGTCTGACTGGGTCTCTCTCTCCATCTTGTCACTGGGTCTTTCTCCTCCATCTTGTCTGACTGGGTCTTTGTCCTCCATCTTGTCTGACTGGGTCTTTCTCCTCCATCTTGTCTGACTGGGTCTCTCTCCTCCATCTTGTCTGACTGGGTCTTTGTCCTCCATCTTGTCTGACTGGGTCTTTGTCCTCCATCTTGTCTGACTGGGTCTTTGTCCTCCATCTTGTCTGACTGGGTCTTTGTCCTCCATCTTGTCTGACTGGGTCTTTGTCCTCCATCTTGTCTGACTGGGTCTTTCTCCTCCTTCTTGTCTGACTGGTTCTTTCTCCTCCATCTTGTCTGACTGGGTCTTTCTCCTCCATCTTGTCTGACTGGGTCTTTCTCCTCCATCTTGTCTGACTGGGTCTCTCTCCTCCATCTTGTCTGACTGGGTCTTTCTCCTCCATCTTGTCTGACTGGGTCTTTCCTCCATCTTGTCTGACTGGGTCTTTCTCCTCCATCTTGTCTGACTGGTCTTTCTCCTCCATCTTGTCTGACTGGGTCTTTCTCCTCCATCTTGTCTGACTGGGTCTTTGTCCTCCTCGTCTGACTGGGTCTCTCTCCTCCATCTTGTCTGACTGGGTCTTTGTCCTCCTCGTCTGACTGGGTCTTTGTCCTCCTCGTCTGACTGGGTCTTTGTCCTCCATCTTGTCTGACTGGGTCTTTGTCCTCCATCTTGTCTGACTGGGTCTTTGTCCTCCTTCTTGTCTGACTGGTTCTTTCTCCTCCATCTTGTCTGACTGGGTCTTTCTCCTCCATCTTGTCTGACTGGGTCTTTCTCCTCCATCTTGTCTGACTGGGTCTTTCTCCTCCATCTTGTCTGACTGGTCTTTCTCCTCCATCTTGTCTGACTGGGTCTTTGTCCTCCTTGTCTGACTGGGTCTTTGTCCTCCATCTTGTCTGACTGGGTCTCTCTCTCCTCCTTGTCTGACTGGTTCTTTCTCCTCCATCTTGTCTGACTGGGTCTTTCTCCTCCATCTTGTCTGACTGGGTCTCTTCCTCCTCTTGTCTGACTGGTCTTTCTCCTCCTCCTGACTGGGTCTCTCCCTCCATCTTGTCTGACTGGGTCTCTCTCCTCCATCTTGTCTGACTGGGTCTTTCTCCTCCATCTTGTCTGACTGGGTCTCTCTCCTCCATCTTGTCTGACTGGGTCTCTCTCCTCCATCTTGTCTGACTGGGTCTCTCTCCTCCATCTTGTCTGACTGGGTCTCTCTCCTCCATCTTGTCTGACTGGGTCTCTCTCCTCCATCTTGTCTGACTGGGTCTCTCTCCTCCATCTTGTCTGACTGGGTCTCTCTCCTCCATCTTGTCTGACTGGGTCTTTCTCCTCCATCTTGTCTGACTGGGTCTTTCTCCTCCATCTTGTCTGACTGGGTCTTTCTCCTCCATCTTGTCTGACTGGGTCTCTCTCCTCCATCTTGTCTGACTGGGTCTTTCTCCTCCATCTTGTCTGACTGGGTCTTTGTCCTCCTCGTCTGACTGGGTCTTTGTCCTCCATCTTGTCTGACTGGGTCTTTGTCCTCATCTTCCATCTCCATCTTGTCTGACTGGGTCTTTGTCCTCCATCCTGACTGGGTCTTTGTCTGACTGGTCCTCCATCTCTTGTCTGACTGGGTCTTTGTCCTCCATCTTGTCTGACTGGGTCTTTGTCCTCCACCTTCCTGACTGGGTCTTTGTCTTGTCTGACTGGGTCTTTGTCCTCCTCTTGTCTGACTGGGTCTTTGTCCATCTTGTCTGACTGGGTCTTTGTCCTCCTTGTCTGACTGGGTCTTTGTCCTCCATCTCTGATCTTGTCCTCCTCGTCTGACTGGGTCTTTGTCCTCCTCTTGTCTGACTGGGTCTTGTCCTCCATCTTGTCTGACTGGGTCTCTCTCCTCCATCTTGTCTGACTGGGTCTTTCTCCTCCATCTTGTCTGACTGGGTCTTTCTCCTCCATCTTGTCTGACTGGGTCTCTCTCCTCCATCTTGTCTGACTGGGTCTTTCTCCTCCATCTTGTCTGACTGGGTCTTTCTCCTCCATCTTGTCTGACTGGGTCTTTCTCCTCCATCTTGTCTGACTGGGTCTTTGTCCTCCATCTTGTCTGACTGGGTCTTTGTCCTCCATCTTGTCTGACTGGGTCTTTGTCCTCCATCTTGTCTGACTGGGTCTTTGTCCTCCATCTTGTCTGACTGGGTCTTTCTCCTCCTTCTTGTCTGACTGGTTCTTTCTCCTCCATCTTGTCTGACTGTCTTCTCCTCCATCTTGTCTGACTGGGTCCCTCTCCTCCATCTTGTCTGACTGGGTCTTTGTCCTCCATCTTGTCTGACTGGGTCTTTGTCCTCCATCTTGTCTGACTGGGTCTTTGTCCTCCATCTTGTCTGACTGGGTCTTTGTCCTCCATCTTGTCTGACTGGGTCTTTGTCCTCCATCTTGTCTGACTGGGTCTTTGTCCTCCATCTTGTCTGACTGGGTCTTTGTCCTCCATCTTGTCTGACTGGGTCTTTGTCCTCCATCTTGTCTGACTGGGTCTTTGTCCTCCATCTTGTCTGACTGGGTCTTTGTCCTCCATCTTGTCTGACTGGGTCTTTGTCCTCCTCGTCTGACTGGGTCTTTGTCCTCCTCGTCTGACTGGGTCTTTGTCCTCCTCGTCTGACTGGGTCTTTGTCCTCCATCTTGTCTGACTGGGTCTTTGTCCTCCTCGTCTGACTGGGTCTTTGTCCTCCTTGTCTGACTGGGTCTTTGTCCTCCTCGTCTGACTGGGTCTTTGTCCTCCTCGTCTGACTGGGTCTTTGTCCTCCTCGTCTGACTGGGTCTCTCTCCTCCATCTTGTCTGACTGGGTCTTTGTCCTCCTCGTCTGACTGGGTCTTTGTCCTCCATCTTGTCTGACTGGGTCTTTGTCCTCCTCGTCTGACTGGGTCTCTCTCCTCCATCTTGTCTGACTGGGTCTTTGTCCTCCTCGTCTGACTGGGTCTTTGTCCTCCATCTCATCTGACTGGGTCTTTGTCCTCCATCTCGTCTGACTGGGTCTTTGTCCTCCATCTTGTCTGACTGGGTCTTTGTCCTCCATCTTGTCTGACTGGGTCTTTGTCCTCCTCATCTGACTGGGTCTTTGTCCTCCTCGTCTGACTGGGTCTTTGTCCTCCTCGTCTGACTGGGTCTTTGTCCTCCATCTTGTCTGACTGGGTCTTTCTCCTCCATCTTGTCTGACTGGGTCTTTCTCCTCCATCTTGTCTGACTGGGTCTTTGTCCTCCTCGTCTGACTGGGTCTTTGTCCTCCTCGTCTGACTGGGTCTCTCTCCTCCATCTTGTCTGACTGGGTCTCTCTCCTCCATCTTGTCTGACTGGGTCTCTCTCCTCCATCTTGTCTGACTGGGTCTCTCTCCTCCATCTTGTCTGACTGGGTCTCTCTCCTCCATCTTGTCTGACTGGGTCTCTCTCCTCCATCTTGTCTGACTGGGTCTCTCTCCTCCATCTTGTCTGACTGGGTCTCTCTCCTCCATCTTGTCTGACTGGGTCTTTCTCCTCCATCTTGTCTGACTGGGTCTCTCTCCTCCATCTTGTCTGACTGGGTCTCTCTCCTCCATCTTGTCTGACTCTTGTCTGACTGTCTCCTCCATCTTGTCTGACTGGGTCTTTCTCCTCCATCTCCTTGTCTGACTGGGTCTTTGTCCTCCATCTTGTCTGACTGGGTCTCTCTCCTCCATCTTGTCTGACTGGGTCTTTCTCCTCCATCTTGTCTGACTGGGTCTCTCTCCTCCATCTTGTCTGACTGGGTCTCTCCTCCATCTTGTCTGACTGTGTCTCTCTCCTCCATCTTGTCTGACTGGGTCTTTCTCCTCCATCTCCTTGTCTGACTGGGTCTTTGTCCTCCATCTTGTCTGACTGGGTCTTTCTCCTCCATCTCCTTGTCTGACTGGGTCTTTGTCCTCCATCTTGTCTGACTGGGTCTCTCTCCTCCATCTTGTCTGACTGGGTCTTTCTCCTCCATCTTGTCTGACTGGGTCTCTCTCCTCCATCTTGTCTGACTGGGTCTCTCCTCCATCTTGTCTGACTGTGTCTCTCTCCTCCATCTTGTCTGACTGGGTCTTTCTCCTCCATCTCCTTGTCTGACTGGGTCTTTGTCCTCCATCTTGTCTGACTGGGTCTTTCTCCTCCATCTCCTTGTCTGACTGGGTCTTTGTCCTCCATCTTGTCTGACTGGGTCTTCTCCTCCATCTTGTCTGACTGGGTCTTTCTCCTCCATCTTCTCTGACTGGGTCTCTCTCCTCCATCTTGTCTGACTGGGTCTCTCCTCCATCTTGTCTGACTGTGTCTCTCTCCTCCATCTTGTCTGACTGGGTCTTTCTCCTCCATCTCCTTGTCTGACTGGGTCTTTGTCCTCCATCTTGTCTGACTGGGTCTTTGTCCTCCTCGTCTGACTGGGTCTTTGTCCTCCTCGTCTGACTGCGTCTGTCTCCTCCTCGTCTGACTGGGTCTGTCTCCCCATACAGCCATCCCAGCCCTGCAGCCTATAGTCCATGACCTGTTTGTTCTGAGAGGCTCCAACAAGGCTGATGCTGGGAAGGAGCTGGACACCCAGAAAGAGGTGGTGGTCTCCATGCTGCTGAGACTCATACAGTACCACCAGGTAAACACCCTCTGGAACCATGACACCGTGGTACTTTTGGAACCATGGAACCTTTGTACTTTGGAATCTTGGTACTTTGGAACCTTTGTACTTTGGAATCTTGGTACTTTGGAATCTTGGTACTTTGGAACCATTGTACTTTGGAATCTTGGTACTTTGGAATCTTGTTACTTTGGAACCTTTGTACTTTGGAACCATTGTACTTTGGAATCTTGGTACTTTGGAATCTTGGTACTTTGGAATCTTGGTACTTTGGAACCTTTGTACTTTGGAATCTTGGTACTTTGGAATCTTGGTACTTTGGAATCTTGGTACTTTGGAACCTTTGTACTTTGGAATCTTGGTACTTTGGAATCTTGGTACTTTGGAATCTTGTTACTTTGGAACCTTTGTACTTTGGAACCATTGTACTTTGGAATCATGGTACTTTGGAATCTTGCTACTTTGGAACCATTGTACTTTGGAACCATTGTACTTTGGAATCTTGGTACTTTGGAACCATTGTACTTTGGAATCTTGGTACTTTGGAATCTTGGTACTTTGGAACCATTGTACTTTGGAATCTTGGTACTTTGCAATCTTGGTACTTTGGAACCTTGGTACTTTGGAACCTTTGGACTTTGGAATCTTGGTACTTTGGAATCTTGGTACTTTGGAATCTTGGTACTTTGGAACCATTGTACTTTGGAATCTTGGTACTTTGGAATCTTGGTACTTTGGAACCATTGTACTTTGGAATCTTGGTACTTTGGAATCTTGGTACTTTGGAACCATTGTACTTTGGAACCATTGTACTTTGGAATCTTGGTACTTTGGAATCTTGGTACTTTGGAATCTTGGTACTTTGGAACCATTGTACTTTGGAATCTTGGTACTTTGGAATCTTGGTACTTTGGAATCTTGGTACTTTGGAATCTTGGTACTTTGGAACCTTTGTACTTTGGAATCTTGGTACTTTGGAATCTTGGTACTTTGGAATCTTGGTACTTTGGAATCTTGGTACTTTGGAATCTTGGTACTTTGGAATCTTCGTACTTTGGAATCTTGGTACTTTGGAATCTTGGTACTTTGGAACCTTTGTACTTTGGAATCTTGGTACTTTGGAACCTTGGTACTTTGGAATCTTGGTACTTTGGAACCTTGGTACTTTGGAATCATTAAATATTTGAACCATGCAACCATTATAACATTTTCACCTGTGTGACCTTTGACCTCTGTGTGTCTATTTTTAGGTGCTGGAGATGTTCATCCTGGTCCTCCAGCAGTGTCACAAGGAGAACGAGGACAAGTGGAAGAGACTGTCCAGACAGATTGCTGACATCATACTGCCCATGATAGGAAAACAACAGGTACGACCACAGTGAGAGAGAAAGAGAGCTTGAAAATGTATTTAAAATTATTCCTGTACTGCCTGTTCCTAACACGGGACCTGAGGTGGTGTCATAGTAACACAGGACCTGAGGTGGTGTCATAGCAACATAGGACCTGAGGTGGTGTCATAGCAACACAGGACCTGAGGTGGTGTCATAGTAACACAGGACCTGAGGTGGTGTCATAGCAACATAGGACCTGAGGTGGTGTCATAGCAACACAGGACCTGAGGTGGTGTCATAGTAACACAGGACCTGAGGTGGTGTCATAGTAACACAGGACCTGAGGTGGTGTCATAGTAACACAGGACCTGAGGTGGTGTCATAGTAACACAGGACCTGAGGTGGTGTCATAGCAACACAGGACCTGAGGTGGTGTCATAGTAACACAGGACCTGAGGTGGTGTCATAGTAACACAGGACCTGAGGTGGTGTCATAGTAACACAGGACCTGAGGTGGTGTCATAGCAACACAGTACCTGAGGTGGTGTCATAGTAACACAGGACCTGAGGTGGTGTCATAGCAACACAGTACCTGAGGTGGTGTCATAGTAACACAGGACCTGAGGTGGTGTCATAGCAACACAGTACCTGAGGTGGTGTCATAGTAACACAGGACCTGAGGTGGTGTCATAGTAACACAGGACCTGAGGTGGTGTCATAGTAACACAGGACCTGAGGTGGTGTCATAGTAACACAGGACCTGAGGTGGTGTCATAGTAACACAGGACCTGAGGTGGTGTCATAGCAACATAGGACCTGAGGTGGTGTCATAGTAACACAGGACCTGAGGTGGTGTCATAGTAACACAGGACCTGAGGTGGTGTCATAGCAACACAGGACCTGAGGTGGTGTCATAGCAACACAGGACCTGAGGTGGTGTCATAGCAACACAGTACCTGAGGTGGTGTCATAGTAACACAGGACCTGAGGTGGTGTCATAGTAACACAGGACCTGAGGTGGTGTCATAGTAACACAGGACCTGAGGTGGTGTCATAGTAACACAGGACCTGAGGTGGTGTCATAGCAACACAGTACCTGAGGTGGTGTCATAGTAACACAGGACCTGAGGTGGTGTCATAGCAACACAGTACCTGAGGTGGTGTCATAGTAACACAGGACCTGAGGTGGTGTCATAGCAACACAGTACCTGAGGTGGTGTCATAGCAACACAGGACCTGAGGTGGTGTCATAGTAACACAGGACCTGAGGTGGTGTCATAGTAACACAGGACCTGAGGTGGTGTCATAGTAACACAGGACCTGAGGTGGTGTCATAGCAACACAGTACCTGAGGTGGTGTCATAGTAACACAGGACCTGAGGTGGTGTCATAGCAACACAGTACCTGAGGTGGTGTCATAGTAACACAGGACCTGAGGTGGTGTCATAGCAACACAGTACCTGAGGTGGTGTCATAGCAACACAGGACCTGAGGTGGTGTCATAGTAACACAGGACCTGAGGTGGTGTCATAGTAACACAGGACCTGAGGTGGTGTCATAGTAACACAGGACCTGAGGTGGTGTCATAGTAACACAGGACCTGAGGTGGTGTCATAGTAACACAGGACCTGAGGTGGTGTCATAGCAACATAGGACCTGAGGTGGTGTCATAGTAACACAGGACCTGAGGTGGTGTCATAGCAACATAGGACCTGAGGTGGTGTCATAGCAACACAGGACCTGAGGTGGTGTCATAGTAACACAGGACCTGAGGTGGTGTCATAGCAACATAGGACCTGAGGTGGTGTCATAGTAACACAGGACCTGAGGTGGTGTCATAGCAACACAGTACCTGAGGTGGTGTCATAGTAACACAGGACCTGAGGTGGTGTCATAGCAACACAGTACCTGAGGTGGTGTCATAGTAACACAGTACCTGAGGTGGTGTCATAGTAACACAGGACCTGAGGTGGTGTCTACTGATTGAGTGTTCTGTCCTAGGTGATGTCATAGTGGTAACACAGTGTTCTGTCCTAGATGCACCTGGACTCCCCTGAGGCTCTGGGAGTGTTGAACACTCTGTTTGAGACGGTCGCTCCCTCCTCTCTCCGCCCGGTAGATATGCTGCTGAAGGGAATGTTCACTACACCTGCTACCATGGTGAGACACACAGAATTTGAGCTTTTTGGATAATTCTATTGTTGCCAGGTCTTTACTGAGGCTAACTCTTTCCCTCCCTCCCTCCCTCCCTCCCTCCCTCCCTCCCTCCCTCCCTCCTCCCTCCCTCCCTCCCTACCCCCTCCCTCCCTCCCTCCCTACCCACTCCCTCTCTCCTCTCGCTCTCCTCTCTCTCCCTCCCTCCTCCTCCCTCCCTCCTCCTCTCTCCTCCTGCTCCTCTCTCTCACCCTCCTTCCCCCTCTCTCTCTCCCTCCCTCTCTCTTTCTTCCCCCTCCCTCTCCCTTCCTCTCTCTCTCCTCTCTCTCCCTCCCTCCTCCTCTCTCCCTCCTTCCCCCTCTCTCTCTCCCTCCCTCCTCTCTCCCTCCTTCCCCCTCTCTCTCTCCCTCCCTCCTCTCTCCCTCCCTCCTCCTCTCTCCCTCCTTCCCCCTCTCTCTCTCCCTCCCTCCTCTCTCCCTCCTTCCCCCTCTCTCTCTCCCTCCCTCCTCTCTCCCTCCTCCCTCCCTCTCTCCCTCCTTCCCCTCTCTCCCTCCTTCTTCCTCTCTCTCTCCCTCCCTCCTCTCTCCCTCCTTCCCCCTCTCTCTCCTCCCTCCTCTCTCCCTCCTTCCCCCTCTCTCCCCTCCCTCCTCTCTCCCTCCCTCCTCCTCTCTCCCTCCTTCCCCCTCTCTCTCTCCCTCCCTCTCTCTCTCCCTCCTTCCCCCCCTCTCTCTCTCCCTCCCTCCTCTCTCCCTCCCCTCCTCTCTCCCTCCCCTTCCTCCTCTCTCCCTCCTTCCCCTCTCTCTCTCCCTCCCTCTCTCTCTCTCCCTCCCTCCTCTCTCCCTCCTTCCCCCTCTCTCCTCCTCTCTCCCTCCTCCTCTCTCCCTCCCTCCTCCTCTCTCCCTCCTTCCCCCTCTCTCTCTCCCTCCCTCCTCTCTCCTCCTTCCCCCTCTCTCTCTCCCCTCCCTCCTCTCTCCCTCCTCCCTCCTCTCTCCCTCCTTCCCCCTCTCTCCCTCCTTCTTCCTCTCTCTCTCCCTCCCTCCTCTCTCCCTCCTTCCCCTCTCTCTCTCTCCCCTCCCTCCTCTCTCCTCCTTCCCCCTCTCTCTCTCCCTCCCTCCTCTCTCCCTCCCTCCTCCTCTCTCCCTCCTTCCCCCTCTCTCTCCCTCCCTCCTCTCTCCCTCCTTCCCCCTCTCTCTCTCCTCTCCTTCCCCCTCTCTCTCTCCCTCCCTCCTCTCTCCCTCCTTCCCCCCCTCTCTCTCTCCCTCCCTCCTCTCTCCTCCTTCCCCCTCTCTCTCTCCCTCCCTCCTCTCTCCTCCTTCCCCCTCTCTCTCTCCTCCCTCCCCTCTCTCTCTCCCTCCCTCCTCTCTCCTCCTTCCCCCTCTCTCTCTCCCTCCCTCCTCTCTCCCTCCTTCCCCCTCTCTCTCTCCCTCCCTCCTCTCTCCCTCCTTCCCCCTCTCTCTCTCCCTCCCTCCTCTCTCCCTCCTTCCCCCTCTCTCCCTCCTTCTTCCTTCGCTCTCTCTCCCTCCCTCCTCTCTCCATCCTCTCTCCCTCCCTCCTCTCTCCCTCCTCTCTCCCTCCCTCCTCTCTCCCTCCCTCCTCTCTCCTCCCTCCTCTCTCTCCCCCTCTCTCCCTCCCTCCCTCTCTCCCTCCCTCCTCTCTCCCTCCCTCCTCTCTCCCTCCCTCCTCTCTCTCTCCCTCCCTCCTCTCTCCCTCCCTCCTCTCTCCCTCCCGCCTCGTCTCTCCTCCCTCCCCAGGCTAATGTCAACACAGTTCAGTTGTGGGTGTCAGGTGTCTTGGCTGTCCTCCGAGTCCTCATCTCTCAGTCCACTGAAGACATAGTCCTCTCTCGTGTCCACGAGCTCTCCCTCTCTCCTCTCCTCCTCTCCTGTCCCACCATCCGACGTCTCCGCGACGACAGCAGCCTCTCGTCGCCCCCGCCACCGCCTCCTGGCGACCCCCGGCAACTGTCGCCCCCGACAACCAGGAGGCCAACGGAGAGCGGGTGCTGCCGGAGGAGGCGTTTGCCAGGTGAGTGCAGGATCGGGTTTCCCCCAGGTACACACTTTTAGGGGTCAAAGTTGACTCTTGATAATTTAGGAATATGAGAGAGCGCGATATTTAAAAAATTGGCAACCTCACTTTAAAAAATATACAGTACCAGTCAAAAGTTTGTTCACACCTACTCATTCAAGGGTTTTTCTTTATTTTTACTATTTTCTACATTGTAGAATAACGATGACGACATCAAAACTATGAAATAACACATATGGAATCATGTAGTAACCAAAAAAAGTGTTAAACAAATCACCATTTATTTTAGATTTTAGATTCTTCAATGTAGCCACCCTTTGCCTTGATGACAGCTTTGCACACTCTTGGCAGTCTCTCAACCAGCTTCACCTGGAATGCTTTTCCAACAGTCTTGAAGGAGTTCCCACATATGCTGAGCACTTGTTGGCTGCTTTTCCTTCACTCAGCGGTCCAACTCATCCCAAACCATCTCAAATGGGTTGAGGTTGGGTGATTGTGGAGGCCAGGTAATCTGATGCTGCACTCCATCACTCTCCTTCTTTGTCAAATAGCCTTTACACAGCCCGGAGGTGTGTTTTGGGTCATTGTCCTGTTGAAAATCAAATGGTAGTCCCACTAAGCACAAACCTGATGGGATGGTGTATCACTACAGAATGCTGTGCTAGCCATGCTGGTTAAGTGTGCCTTGAATTCTAAATAAATAACAGACAGTGTCACCAGCAAAGCACCCCACTCCATCACACCTCCTCCTCCATGCTTCACGGTGGGAACCACACATGTGAAGATCATCTACTCTGCATCTCACAAAGACATTCGGTTGGAACCAAAAATCTCACATTTGTATCATCAGACCAAAAGGACAGATTTCCAACGGTTTAATGTTCATTACCTCGTGTTTCTTGGCCCAAGTCTCACTAGCCTCCAGCTAGTAGGAGTGATGTTAGATGACTCCTCTCCTCTCCTCTCCTCTCCAGGTTCCTACTCCAGCTAGTAGGAGTGATGCTAGATGACTCCTCTCCTCTCCTCCTCAGGTTCCTACTCCAGCTAGTAGGAGTGATGCTAGATGACTCCTCTCCTCTCCTCCTCTCCAGGTTCCTACTCCAGCTAGTAGGAGTGATGCTAGATGACTCCTCTCCTCTCCTCTCCAGGTTCCTACTCCAGTTAGTAGGAGTGATGCTAGATGACTCCTCTCCTCTCCTCTCCAGGTTCCTACTCCAGCTAGTAGGAGTGATGTTAGATGACTCCTCTCCTCTCTCCAGGTTCCTACTCCAGTTAGTAGGAGTGATGTTAGATGACTCCTCTCCTCTCCTCTCCAGGTTCCTACTCCAGTTAGTAGGAGTGATGCTAGATGACTCCTCTCCTCTCCTCTCCAGGTTCCTACTCCAGTTAGTAGGAGTGATGCTAGATGACTCCTCTCCTCTCCTCTCCAGGTTCCTACTCCAGCTAGTAGGAGTGATGTTAGATGACTCCAGGTTCCAGCTCCAGCTCTCCTGACTGCTCTCCTCTCCTCTCTCCAGGTTCCTACTCCAGTTAGTAGGAGTGATGCTAGATGACTCCTCCTCCTCTCCTCTCCAGGTTCCTACTCAGCTAGTAGGAGTGATGCTAGATGACTCCCTCTCCTCTCCTCTCTCCAGGTTCCTACTCCAGCTAGTAGGAGTGATGTTAGATGACTCCTCTCCTCTCCCTCCTCTCCAGGTTCCTACTCCAGCTAGTAGGAGTGATGTTAGATGACTCCTCTCTCCTCTCTCCAGGTTCCTACTCCAGCTAGTAGGAGTATGGAGACTCCTCTCCTCTCCTCTCCAGGTTCCTATCCAGTTAGATGACTCCTCTCCTCTCCTCTCTCCAGGTTCCTACTCCAGCTAGTAGGAGTGATGTTAGATGACTCCTCTCCTCCTCCTCTCTCCAGGTTCCTACTCCAGCTAGTAGGAGTGATGTTAGATGACTCCTCTCCTCTCCTCTCCAGGTTCCTACTCCAGCTAGTAGGGTGATGTTAGATGACTCCTCTCCTCTCCAGGTTCCTACTCCAGCTAGTAGGAGTGATGCTAGATGACTCTCCTCCTCTCCAGGTTCTCCAGGAGCTCCTCTCCTCTCCAGGTTCCTACCCAGTTAGTAGGAGTGATGTTAGATGACTCCTCTCCTCTCCTCTCCAGGTTCCTACTCCAGCTAGTAGGAGTGATGCCAGATGACTCCTCTCCTCTCCCTCTCTCCAGGTTCCTACTCCAGCTAGTAGGAGTGATGTTAGATGACTCCTCTCCTCTCCTCTCTCCAGGTTCCTACTCCAGCTAGTAGGAGTGATGTTAGATGACTCCTCTCCTCTCTCCTCCAGGTTCCTACTCCAGCTAGTAGGAGTGATGTTAGATGACTCCTCTCCTCTCTCCAGGTTCCCTACTCCAGCTAGTAGGATGTTGATGCTCCAGGATGAGCTCCTCTCCTCTCCTCTCTCCAGGTTCCTACTCCAGCTAGTAGGAGTGATGTTAGATGACTCCTCTCCTCTCCCTCTCCAGGTTCCTACTCCAGCTAGTAGGAGTGATGTTAGATGACTCTCTCCTCTCCTCCTCTCCTCCAGCTAGTGGTATGATGTTGATGACCTCTCCTCTCCAGGTTCCTACTCCAGCTAGGCAGGGAGGATGCTAGATGACTCCTCTCCCTCTCCTCTCCAGGTTCCTTACTCCAGCTAGTAGGAGTGATGTTAGATGACTCCTCTCCTCTCCTCTCCAGGTTCCTACTCCAGCTAGTAGGAGTGATGCTAGATGACTCCTCTCCTCTCCTCTCTCCAGGTTCCTACTCCAGCTAGTAGGAGTGATGTTAG
>NW_026289485.1:0-17500 GCF_023373465.1 Oncorhynchus keta
CTGCAAGGGGTACCAGTACTGAGTCATGATAACATGTCTATACTGTCTGCAAGGGGTACTAGTACTGAGTCATGATAACATGTCTATACTGTCTGCAAGGGTACCAGTACTGAGTCATGATAACATGTCTATACTGTCTGCAAGGGGTACCAGTACTGAGTCATGATACACATGTCTATACTGTCTGCAAGGGGTACTAGTACTGAGTCATGATAACATGTCTATACTGTCTGCAAGGGGTACTAGTACTGAGTCATGATAACATGTCTATACTGTCTGCAAGGGGTACTAGTACTGAGTCATGATAACATGTCTATACTGTCTGCAAGGGGTACCAGTACTGAGTCATGATAACATGTCTATACTGTCTGCAAGGGGTACTAGTACTGAGTCATGATAACATGTCTATACTGTCTGCAAGGGGTACCAGTACTGAGTCATGATAACATGTCTATACTGTCTGCAAGGGGTACTAGTACTGAGTCATGATAACATGTCTATACTGTCTACCAAGGGGTACTAGTACTGAGTCATGATAACATGTCTCTACTGTCTGCAAGGGGTACCAGTACTGAGTCATGATAACATGTCTATACTGTCTGCAAGGTAGCAGTACTGAGTCATGATAACATGTCTATACTGTCTGCAAGGGGTACCAGTACTGAGTCATGATAACATGTCTATACTGTCTGCAAGGGTACTAGTACTGAGTCATGATAACATGTCTATACTGTCTGCAAGGGGTACCAGTACTGAGTCATGATAACATGTCTATACTGTCTGCAAGGGGTACCAGTACTGAGTCATGATAACATGTCTATACTGTCTGCAAGGGGTACTAGTACTGAGTCATGATAACATGTCTCTACTGTCTGCAAGGGGTACCAGTACTGAGTCATGATAACATGTCTATACTGTCTGCAAGGGGTACTAGTACTGAGTCATGATAACATGTCTATACTGTCTGCAAGGGGTACCAGTACTGAGTCATGATAACATGTCTATACTGTCTGCAAGGGGTACTAGTACTGAGTCATGATAACATGTCTATACTGTCTGCAAGGGGTACCAGTACTGAGTCATGATAACATGTCTATACTGTCTGCAAGGGGTACTAGTACTGAGTCATGATAACATGTCTATACTGTCTGCAAGGGGTAGCAGTACTGAGTCATGATAACATGTCTATACTGTCTGCAAGGGGTACCAGTACTGAGTCATGATAACATGTCTATACTGTCTGCAAGGGGTACTAGTACTGAGTCATGATAACATGTCTATACTGTCTGCAAGGGGTACCAGTACTGAGTCATGATAACATGTCTATACTGTCTGCAAGGGGTACTAGTACTGAGTCATGTACCAGTACTGAGTCATGATAACATGTCTATACTGTCTGCAAGGGGTACTAGTACTGAGTCATTATAACATGTCTATACTGTCTGCAAGGGGTACCAGTACTGAGTCATGATAACATGTCTCTACTGTCTGCAAGGGGTACCAGTACTGAGTCATGATAACATGTCTATACTGTCTGCAAGGGGTACCAGTACTGAGTCATGATAACATGTCTATACTGTCTGCAAGGGGTACCAGTACTGAGTCATGATAACATGTCTCTACTGTCTGCAAGGGGTACCAGTACTGAGTCATGATAACATGTCTATACTGTCTGCAAGGGGTACCAGTACTGAGTCATGATAACATGTCTATACTGTCTGCAAGGGGTACCAGTACTGAGTCATGATAACATGTCTATACTGTCTGCAAGGGGTACCAGTACTGAGTCATGATAACATGTCTATACTGTCTGCAAGGGGTACCAGTACTGAGTCATGATAACATGTCTATACTGTCTGCAAGGGTACCAGTACTGAGTCATGATAACATGTCTATACTGTCTGCAAGGGGTACCAGTACTGAGTCATGATAACATGTCTATACTGTCTGCAAGGGGTACCAGTACTGAGTCATGATAACATGTCTATACTGTCTGCAAGGGGTACCAGTACTGAGTCATGATAACATGTCTATACTGTCTGCAAGGGGTACCAGTACTGAGTCATGATAACATGTCTATACTGTCTGCAAGGGAGTACCAGTACTGAGTCATGATAACATGTCTATACTGTCTGCAAGGGGTACCAGTACTGAGTCATGATAACATGTCTATACTGTCTGCAAGGGGTACCAGTACTGAGTCATGATAACATGTCTATACTGTCTGCAAGGGGTACTAGTACTGAGTCATGATAACATGTCTATACTGTCTGCAAGGGGTACCAGTACTGAGTCATGATAACATGTCTATACTGTCTGCAAGGGGTACCAGTACTGAGTCATGATAACATGTCTATACTGTCTGCAAGGGGTACCAGTACTGAGTCATGATAACATGTCTATACTGTCTGCAAGGGGTACCAGTACTGAGTCATGATAACATGTCTATACTGTCTGCAAGGGGTACCAGTACTGAGTCATGATAACATGTCTATACTGTCTGCAAGGGGTACCAGTACTGAGTCATGATAACATGTCTATACTGTCTGCAAGGGGTACTAGTACTGAGTCATGATAACATGTCTATACTGTCTGCAAGGGGTACCAGTACTGAGTCATGATAACATGTCTCTACTGTCTGCAAGGGGTACCAGTACTGAGTCATGATAACATGTCTATACTGTCTGCAAGGGGTACTAGTACTGAGTCATGATAACATGTCTATACTGTCTGCAAGGGTACCAGTACTGAGTCATGATAACATGTCTATACTGTCTGCAAGGGGTACCAGTACTGAGTCATGATAACATGTCTCTACTGTCTGCAAGGGGTACCAGTACTGAGTCATGATAACATGTCTATACTGTCTGCAAGGGGTACTAGTACTGAGTCATGATAACATGTCTATACTGTCTGCAAGGGGTACCAGTACTGAGTCATGATAACATGTCTATACTGTCTGCAAGGGGTACCAGTACTGAGTCATGATAACATGTCTATACTGTCTGCAAGGGGTACCAGTACTGAGTCATGATAACATGTCTATACTGTCTGCAAGGGTACTGGAGTCATGAGTACTGAGTCATGATAACATGTCTATACTGTCTGCAAGGGGTACCAGTACTGAGTCATGATAACATGTCTATACTGTCTGCAAGGGGTACCAGTACTGAGTCATGATAACATGTCTATACTGTCTGCAAGGGGTACCAGTACTGAGTCATGATAACATGTCTATACTGTCTGCAAGGGGTACCAGTACTGAGTCATGATAACATGTCTATACTGTCTGCAAGGGGTACCAGTACTGAGTCATGATAACATGTCTATACTGTCTGCAAGGGGTACCAGTACTGAGTCATGATAACATGTCTATACTGTCTGCAAGGGGTACTAGTACTGAGTCATGATAACATGTCTATACTGTCTGCAAGGGGTACCAGTACTGAGTCATGATAACATGTCTATACTGTCTGCAAGGGGTACCAGTACTGAGTCATGATAACATGTCTATACTGTCTGCAAGGGGTACCAGTACTGAGTCATGATAACATGTCTATACTGTCTGCAAGGGTACCAGTACTGAGTCATGATAACATGTCTATACTGTCTGCAAGGGGTACTAGTACTGAGTCATGATAACATGTCTATACTGTCTGCAAGGGGTACCAGTACTGAGTCATGATAACATGTCTATACTGTCTGCAAGGGGTACCAGTACTGAGTCATGATAACATGTCTCTACTGTCTGCAAGGGGTACCAGTACTGAGTCATGATAACATGTCTATACTGTCTGCAAGGGGTACCAGTACTGAGTCATGATAACATGTCTATACTGTCTGCAAGGGGTACCAGTACTGAGTCATGATAACATGTCTATACTGTCTGCAAGGGGTACCAGTACTGAGTCATGATAACATGTCTATACTGTCTGCAAGGGGTACCAGTACTGAGTCATGATAACATGTCTATACTGTCTGCAAGGGGTACCAGTACTGAGTCATGATAACATGTCTATACTGTCTGCAAGGGGTGGCAGTACTGAGTCATGATAACATGTCTATACTGTCTGCAAGGGGTACCAGTACTGAGTCATGATAACATGTCTATACTGTCTGCAAGGGGTACTAGTACTGAGTCATGATAACATGTCTATACTGTCTGCAAGGGGTACCAGTACTGAGTCATGATAACATGTCTATACTGTCTGCAAGGGGTACTAGTACTGAGTCATGATAACATGTCTATACTGTCTGCAAGGGGTACCAGTACTGAGTCATGATAACATGTCTATACTGTCTGCAAGGGGTACCAGTACTGAGTCATGATAACATGTCTATACTGTCTGCAAGGGGTACCAGTACTGAGTCATGATAACATGTCTATACTGTCTGCAAGGGGTACCAGTACTGAGTCATGATAACATGTCTATACTGTCTGCAAGGGGTACTAGTACTGAGTCATGATAACATGTCTATACTGTCTGCAAGGGGTACCAGTACTGAGTCATGATAACATGTCTATACTGTCTGCAAGGGGTACCAGTACTGAGTCATGATAACATGTCTATACTGTCTGCAAGGGGTACCAGTACTGAGTCATGATAACATGTCTATACTGTCTGCAAGGGGTACCAGTACTGAGTCATGATAACATGTCTATACTGTCTGCAAGGGGTACTAGTACTGAGTCATGATAACATGTCTCTACTGTCTGCAAGGGGTACCAGTACTGAGTCATGATAACATGTCTATACTGTCTGCAAGGGGTACTAGTACTGAGTCATGATAACATGTCTATACTGTCTGCAAGGGGTACCAGTACTGAGTCATGATAACATGTCTATACTGTCTGCAAGGGGTACCAGTACTGAGTCATGATAACATGTCTATACTGTCTGCAAGGGGTACCAGTACTGAGTCATGATAACATGTCTATACTGTCTGCAAGGGGTACCAGTACTGAGTCATGATAACATGTCTATACTGTCTGCAAGGGGTACCAGTACTGAGTCATGATAACATGTCTATACTGTCTGCAAGGGGTACCAGTACTGAGTCATGATAACATGTCTATACTGTCTGCAAGGGGTACCAGTACTGAGTCATGATAACATGTCTATACTGTCTGCAAGGGGTACCAGTACTGATTCATGATAACATGTCTATACTGTCTGCAAGGAGTACCAGTACTGATTCATGATAACATGTCTATACTGTCTGCAAGGGGTACCAGTACTGATTCATGATAACATGTCTATACTGTCTGCAAGGGGTACCAGTACTGAGTCATGATAACATGTCTATACTGTCTGCAAGGGGTACCAGTACTGAGTCATGATAACATGTCTATACTGTCTGCAAGGGGTACCAGTACTGAGTCATGATAACATGTCTATACTGTCTGCAAGGGGTACCAGTACTGAGTCATGATAACATGTCTATACTGTCTGCAAGGGTACCAGTACTGAGTCATGATAACATGTCTATACTGTCTGCAAGGGGTACCAGTACTGAGTCATGATAACATGTCTATACTGTCTGCAAGGGGTACCAGTACTGAGTCATGATAACATGTCTATACTGTCTGCAAGGGGTACCAGTACTGAGTCATGATAACATGTCTATACTGTCTGCAAGGGGTAACATGTCTAGTACTGAGTCATGATAACATGTCTATACTGTCTGCAAGGGGTACCAGTACTGAGTCATGATAACATGTCTATACTGTCTGCAAGGGGTACTAGTACTGAGTCATGATAACATGTCTATACTGTCTGCAAGGGGTACTAGTACTGAGTCATGATAACATGTCTATACTGTCTGCAAGGGGTACCAGTACTGAGTCATGATAACATGTCTATACTGTCTGCAAGGGGTACCAGTACTGAGTCATGATAACATGTCTATACTGTCTGCAAGGGGTACCAGTACTGAGTCATGATAACATGTCTATACTGTCTGCAAGGGGTACCAGTACTGAGTCATGATAACATGTCTATACTGTCTGCAAGGGGTACCAGTACTGAGTCATGATAACATGTCTATACTGTCTGCAAGGGTACTGCAGTACTGAGTCATGATAACATGTCTATACTGTCTGCAAGGGGTACCAGTACTGAGTCATGATAACATGTCTATACTGTCTGCAAGGGGTACCAGTACTGAGTCATGATAACATGTCTATACTGTCTGCAAGGGGTACCAGTACTGAGTCATGATAACATGTCTATACTGTCTGCAAGGGGTACTAGTACTGAGTCATGATAACATGTCTATACTGTCTGCAAGGGGTACTAGTACTGAGTCATGATAACATGTCTATACTGTCTGCAAGGGGTACTAGTACTGAGTCATGATAACATGTCTATACTGTCTGCAAGGGTACCAGTACTGAGTCATGATAACATGTCTATACTGTCTGCAAGGGGTACTAGTACTGAGTCATGATAACATGTCTATACTGTCTGCAAGGGGTACTAGTACTGAGTCATGATAACATGTCTATACTGTCTGCAAGGGGTACTAGTACTGAGTCATGATAACATGTCTATACTGTCTGCAAGGGGTACCAGTACTGAGTCATGATAACATGTCTATACTGTCTGCAAGGGGTACCAGTACTGAGTCATGATAACATGTCTATACTGTCTGCAAGGGGTACTAGTACTGAGTCATGATAACATGTCTATACTGTCTGCAAGGGGTACCAGTACTGAGTCATGATAACATGTCTATACTGTCTGCAAGGGTACCAGTACTGAGTCATGATAACATGTCTATACTGTCTGCAAGGGGTACCAGTACTGAGTCATGATAACATGTCTATACTGTCTGCAAGGGGTACCAGTACTGAGTCATGATAACATGTCTATACTGTCTGCAAGGGGTACCAGTACTGAGTCATGATAACATGTCTATACTGTCTGCAAGGGGTACCAGTACTGAGTCATGATAACATGTCTATACTGTCTGCAAGGGGTACCAGTACTGAGTCATGATAACATGTCTATACTGTCTGCAAGGGGTACCAGTACTGAGTCATGATAACATGTCTATACTGTCTGCAAGGGGTACCAGTACTGAGTCATGATAACATGTCTATACTGTCTGCAAGGGGTACCAGTACTGAGTCATGATAACATGTCTATACTGTCTGCAAGGGGTACCAGTACTGAGTCATGATAACATGTCTATACTGTCTGCAAGGGGTACCAGTACTGAGTCATGATAACATGTCTATACTGTCTGCAAGGGGTACCAGTACTGAGTCATGATAACATGTCTATACTGTCTGCAAGGGGTACTAGTACTGAGTCATGATAACATGTCTATACTGTCTGCAAGGAGTACCAGTACTGAGTCATGATAACATGTCTATACTGTCTGCAAGGGGTACCAGTACTGAGTCATGATAACATGTCTATACTGTCTGCAAGGGGTACTAGTACTGAGTCATGATAACATGTCTATACTGTCTGCAAGGGGTACCAGTACTGAGTCATGATAACATGTCTATACTGTCTGCAAGGGGTACTAGTACTGAGTCATGATAACATGTCTATACTGTCTGCAAGGGGTACCAGTACTGAGTCATGATAACATGTCTATACTGTCTGCAAGGGGTACCAGTACTGAGTCATGATAACATGTCTATACTGTCTGCAAGGGGTACCAGTACTGAGTCATGATAACATGTCTATACTGTCTGCAAGGGGTACTAGTACTGAGTCATGATAACATGTCTATACTGTCTGCAAGGGGTACCAGTACTGAGTCATGATAACATGTCTATACTGTCTGCAAGGGGTACTAGTACTGAGTCATGATAACATGTCTATACTGTCTGCAAGGGGTACCAGTACTGAGTCATGATAACATGTCTATACTGTCTGCAAGGGGTACCAGTACTGAGTCATGATAACATGTCTATACTGTCTGCAAGGGGTACTAGTACTGAGTCATGATAACATGTCTATACTGTCTGCAAGGGTACTAGTACTGAGTCATGATAACATGTCTATACTGTCTGCAAGGGGTACCAGTACTGAGTCATGATAACATGTCTATACTGTCTGCAAGGGGTACCAGTACTGAGTCATGATAACATGTCTATACTGTCTGCAAGGGGTACTAGTACTGAGTCATGATAACATGTCTATACTGTCTGCAAGGGGTACTAGTACTGAGTCATGATAACATGTCTATACTGTCTGCAAGGGATACCAGTACTGAGTCATGATAACATGGTTATATACAAGGGGTACCAGTACTGAGTAATGATAATGTGTCTATACTGTCTACAAGGGGTACCAGTACTGAGTAATGATAACATGGTTATATACAAGGGGTACCAGTACTGAGTAATGATAACGTGTCTATATTCAAGGGGTACCAGTACTGAGTAATGATAACGTGTCTATATTCAAGGGGTACCAGTACTGAGTAATGATAACGTGTCTATATTCAAGGGGTACCAGTACTGAGTGGATGTGCAGGGGTACGAGGTCATTGAGATAGATATGTACATGTAGTTAGAGATAAATATACCTAGGATAGGGTAAGTAATCCTTCTCCCCCCTCCTAAAGTAGGACTAAATAATAAAGTATCCATGTAGGAAAGTTCAAACAAGCCAAACAATGAATCTACTGCAAATCACACATCAGCAATTCACTTTGAGAACGAGTGTCTCCCAGCAGCACAGCTCCAGCCCTTGTGAGACTTCAATGGGAATGTACCTCCATCTACACAGGGCAAACAGCAGGAACACTTCATTTCACCACGAGCCTTGTGTTCAATACTCTCCTACAACATGTTTTAACAGCGTCTACCTTGTGAAGTCAGACCCATAATGCTCTGCTGCTGCCACACACAGAAGTCCAGGGGTGTCTCCCAAATAACACCCTATTCCCTGTATAGATCCCTATGGGTCCTGGTCAAAAATGATGCAGTATAAAGGGAATAGGGTGCCATTCTGGACGCAGCCTTGATTGGGATCGGGGATAAGCATTATTTACAGTACACCCCCTTGATGGAAAATGGATTTGTGTGTTCAGCATGCATTAGTGCTCCAACTAAGTCCTGCATTGCACAATGTAAATCAGCCATCTGAAACGTTGCTTCATGCTAATGCAGCAGTTCTGAAATAAAGCTCCCCCACATTTTAAGAAGTGTTCAGAGGACAAATAAAAATACAGTTGGATGAACCCAAATAACCTGTGCTACTCTGGTTTTACTTCCTCAAGGGTGTAGCTGTGTGTCATCTCTCTCTCTCTCTCTCTCTCTCTCTCTCTCTCTCTCTCTCTCTCTCTCTCTCTCTCTCTCTCTGTCTCTCTCTCTCTCTCTGTCTCTGTCTCTCTCTCTCTCTCTCTCTCTCTCTCTCTCTCTCTCTCTCTCTCTCTCTCTCTCTCTCTCTCTCTCTCTGTCTCTGTCTCTCTCTCTCTCTCTCTGTCTCTCTCTCTCTCTCTCTCTCTCTCTCTCTCTCTCTCTCTCTCTCTCTCTCTCTCTCGCTCTCTCTCTCTCTCTCTCTCTCTCTCTCTCTCTCTCTCTCTCTCTCTCTCTCTCTCTCTCTCTCTCTCTCTCTCTCTCTCTCTCTCTCTCTCTCTCTCTCTCTCTCTCTCTCTCTCTCTCTCTCTCTCTCTCTCTGTCTCTCTCTCTCTCTCTCTCTCTCTCTCTCTCTCTGTCTCTCTCTCTCTCTCTCTCTCTCTCTCTCTCTCTCTCTCTCTCTCTCTGTCTCTCTCTCTCTCTCTCTCTCTCTCTCTCTCTCTCTCTCTGTCTCTCTCTCTCTCTCTCTCTCTCTCTCTCTCTCTGTCTCTCTCTGTCTCTCTCTCTCTGTCTCTCTCTCTCTCTGTCTCTCTCTGTCTCTGTCTCTGTCTCTGTCTCTCTCTCTCTCTCTCTCTCTCTCTCTCTCTCTCTCTCTGTCTCTGTCTCTGTCTCTCTCTCTCTCTCTCTCTCTCTCTCTCTCTCTCTCTCTCTCTCTCTCTCTCTCTCTCTCTCTCTCTCTCTCTCTCTCCTTAATTCATGCATCCACCCCTCCTCCATCACTGCCCTACTCAACTACTCACAGGCCGTGTCCCCAAATGTGGTTTGCCCACTACTTACTTAAACTGCATACTGTGTAGTACTAATCATACAAAATACTATTTAGAATACACTGGTTAGTAACAATGAATGCAGTAACAACAAACATCAGCATACTAGGCTCCTCCTACTGAGACTGTGCCATCTAAAGTTCCCTGCTGGGAACGTAATGTTGTGTTTACGGATTAATTCATATTATGCTACACAAAGATACATAACATACATTTTTCTAAACGAATCCAATCTGTTAGTTGGACTTATTGCACCCATTACTGAGCTGTTGTTCCAGTTTAGATGGTAATTTATTCTTCTGTTTAACCCTGCCGGTCATTCTGAAACTGTAAGGGATCTCGTCCTCCTCTTCTGAGGAGGAGAAGCGAGAAGGATCGGAGGACCAAAACGCAGCGTGGTAAGTGTCCATAATGTTTATTTTAAAACATAAACTGAACACTACGAATACAAGACAATAAACGTGAAATGAACGGAACAGTCCCATGTGGCGACAAACACTGACACGGAAGACAAACACCCACAACCCAAAACTGAAACCCAGGCTACCTTGGTATGATTCTCAATCAGGGACAACAATTGACAGCTGCCTCTGATTGAGAACCATACTAGGCCGAACTCAAAAACCAACATAGAAAAACAAACATAGACTGCCCACCCAACTCACGCCCTGACCATACTAAAACAAAGATAAAATAACAGAACTATGGTCAGAACGTGACAGAAACCATGTTGTTGTGAGTGAAGAACACTTCCAGTTGTTGGATATCCCCACTCTGCCTGGATTCCAATAGGATTCAGACATCACTTTGCAAGCCAGCATGAGTCCAAAACACAGCAAAGGCTGGTCACCAGCAAACACAGTGAAGGCACCATGAAAACATAGTGAAGGCACCATGAAAACACAGTGAAGGCACCATGAAAACACAGTGAAGGCACCATGAAAACACAGTGAAGGCACCATGAAAACACAGTGAAGGCACCATGAAAACATAGTGAAGGCACCATGAAAACACAGTGAAGGCACCATGAAAACACAGTGAAGGCACCATGAAAACACAGTGAAGGCACCATGAAAACACAGTGAAGGCACCATGAAAACATAGTGAAGGCACCATGAAAACATAGTGAAGGCATGAAAACCATGAAGGCACCATGAAAACACAAACATGAAAACACAGTGAAGGCACCATGAAAACACAGTGAAGGCACCATGAAAACACAGTGAAGGCACCATGAAAACACAGTGAAGGCACCATGAAAACATAGTGAAGGCACCATGAAACACAGTGAAGGCACCATGAAAACACAGTGAAGGCACCATGAAAACACAGTGAAGGCACCATGAAAACACAGTGAAGGCACCATGAAAACACAGTGAAGGCACCATGAAAACACAGTGAAGGCACCATGAAAACACAGTGAAGGCACCATGAAAACACAGTGAAGGCACCATGAAAACACAGTGAAGGCACCATGAAAACACAGTGAAGGCACCATGAAAACACAGTGAAGGCACCATGAAAACACAGTGAAGGCACCATGAAAACACAGTGAAGGGGCACCATGAAAACACAGTGACGGCACCATGAAAACACAGTGAAGGCACCATGAAAACACAGTGAAGGCACCATGAAAACACAGTGAAGGCACCATGAAAACACAGTGAAGGCACCATGAAAACACAGTGAAGGCACCATGAAAACACAGTGAAGGCACCATGAAAACACAGTGACGGCACCATGCAAACACAGTGAAGGCACCATGAAAACACAGTGAAGGCACCATGAAAACACAGTGAAGGCACCATGAAAACACAGTGAAGGCACCATGAAAACACAGTGAAGGCACCATGAAAACACAGTGAAGGCACCATGAAAACACAGTGAAGGCACCATGAAAACACAGTGAAGGCACCATGAAACACAGTGAAGGCACCATGAAAACACAGTGAAGGCACCATGAAAACACAGTGAAGGCACCATGAAAACACAGTGAAGGCACCATGAAAACACAGTGAAGGCACCATGAAAACACAGTGAAGGCACCATGAAAACACAGTGAAGGCACCATGAAAACACAGTGAAGGCACCATGAAAACACAGTGAAGGCACCATGAAAACACAGTGAAGGCACCATGAAAACACAGTGAAGGCACCATGAAAACACAGTGAAGGCACCATGAAAACACAGTGAAGGCACCATGAAAACAAGTGAAGGCACCATGAAAACACAGTGAAGGCACCATGAAAACACAGTGAAGGCACCATGAAAACACAGTGAAGGCACCATGAAAACACAGTGAAGGCACCATGAAAACACAGTGAAGGCACCATGAAAACACAGTGAAGGCACCATGAAAACACAGTGAAGGCACCATGAAAACACAGTGAAGGCACCATGCAAATGCACCAAAAACACAGTGAAGGCACCATGAAAACACAGTGAAGGCACCATGAAAACACAGTGAAGGCACCATGAAAACACAGTGAAGGCACCATGAAAACACAGTGAAGGCACCATGAAAACACAGTGAAGGCACCATGAAAACACAGTGAAGGCACCATGAAAACACAGTGAAGGCACCATGAAAACACAGTGAAGGCACCATGAAAACACAGTGAAGGCACCATGAAAACACAGTGAAGGCACCATGAAAACACAGTGAAGGCACCATGAAAACACAGTGAAGGCACCATGAAAACACAGTGAAGGCACCATGAAAACACAGTGAAGGCACCATGAAAACACAGTGAAGGCACCATGAAAACACAGTGAAGGCACCATGAAAACACAGTGAAGGCACCATGAAAACACAGTGAAGGCACCATGAAAACACAGTGAAGGCACCATGAAAACACAGTGAAGGCACCATGAAAACACAGTGAAGGCACCATGAAAACACAGTGAAGGCACCATGAAAACATAGTGAAGGCACCATGAAAACACAGTGAAGGCACCATGAAAACACAGTGAAGGCACCATGAAAACACAGTGAAGGCACCATGAAAACACAGTGAAGGCACCATGAAAACACAGTGAAGGCACCATGAAAACACAGTGAAGGCACCATGAAAACACAGTGAAGGCACCATGAAAACACAGTGAAGGCACCATGAAAACACAGTGAAGGCACCATGAAAACACAGTGAAGGCACCATGAAAACACAGTGAAGGCACCATGAAAACACAGTGAAGGCACCATGAAAACACAGTGAAGGCACCATGAAAACACAGTGAAGGCACCATGAAAACACAGTGAAGGCACCATGAAAACACAGTGAAGGCACCATGAAAACACAGTGAAGGCACCATGAAAACACAGTGAAGGCACCATGAAAAACACAGTGACGGCACCATGAAAACACAGTGAAGGCACCATGAAAACACAGTGAAGGCACCATGAAAACACAGTGAAGGCACCATGAAAACACAGTGAAGGCACCATGAAAACACAGTGAAGGCACCATGAAAACACAGTGAAGGCACCATGAAAACACAGTGAAGGCACCATGAAAACACAGTGAAGGCACCATGAAAACACAGTGAAGGCACCATGAAAACACAGTGAAGGCACCATGAAAACACAGTGAAGGCACCATGAAAACACAGTGAAGGCACCATGAAAACACAGTGAAGGCACCATGAAAACATAGTGAAGGCACCATGAAAACACAGTGAAGGCACCATGAAAACACAGTGAAGGCACCATGAAAACACAGTGAAGGCACCATGAAAACACAGTGAAGGCACCATGAAAACACAGTGAAGGCACCATGAAAACACAGTGAAGGCACCATGAAAACACAGTGAAGGCACCATGAAAAACAGTGAAGGCACCATGAAAACACAGTGAAGGCACCATGAAAACACAGTGAAGGCACCATGAAAACACAGTGAAGGCACCATGAAAACACAGTGAAGGCACCATGAAAACACAGTGAAGGCACCATGAAAACACAGTGAAGGCACCATGAAAACACAGTGAAGGCACCATGAAAACACAGTGAAGGCACCATGAAAACACAGTGAAGGGCACCATGAAAACACAGTGAAGGCACCATGAAAACACAGTGAAGGCACCATGAAAACACAATGAAGGCACCATGAAAACACAGCGAAGGCACCATGAAAACACAGTGAAGGCACCATGAAAACACAGTGAAGGCACCATGAAAACACAATGAAGGCACCATGAAAACACAGCGAAGGCACCATGAAAACACAGTGAAGGCACCATGAAAACACAATGAAGGCACCATGAAAACACAGTGAAGGCACCATGAAAACACAGCGAAGGCACCATGAAAACACAATGAAGGCACCATGAAAACACAATGAAGGCACCATGAAAACACAGTGAAGGCACCATGAAAACACAGTGAAGGCTGGCACCATGAAAACACAGTGAAGGCACCATGAAAACACAGTCAGGCACCATGAAAACACAGTGAAGGCACCATGAAAACATAGTGAAGGCACCATGAAAACACAGTGAAGGCTGGTCACCATGAAAACACAATGAAGGCACCATGAAAACACAGTGAAGGCACCATGAAAACACAGCGAAGGCACCATGAAAACACAATGAAGGCACCATGAAAACACAATGAAGGCACCATGAAAACACAATGAAGGCACCATGAAAACACAATGAAGGCACCATGAAAACACAATGAAGGCACCATGAAAACACATCGAAGGCACCATGAAAACACAATGAAGGCACCATGAAAACACAATGAAGGCACCATGAAAACACAATGAAGGCACCATGAAAACACAATGAAGGCACCATGAAAACACAATGAAGGCACCATGAAAACACAATGAAGGCACCATGAAAACACAATGAAGGCACCATGAAAACACAATGAAGGCTGGTCACAAGCAAACACAGTGAAGGCACCATGAAAACCATGAAGGCCCATTCTACATTCCTCCATCCTGAAAACCTCTCTATAACCCTCCATCCTGAAGGCCCTGAAAACACAGTGAATATCTCACCATCCTTCCTCTCTACATCCCTCCATCCTTCCCATGAAAACACATATAGGCACCATCCTTCACCCTTCTACATTCCTCCATCCAAAACACATCTCTTCCATCCTTCCCTCTCTACATCCTCCATCCTTCCCTCTCTATATCCTCCATCCTTCCCTCTCTACATCTCTCCATCCTTCCCTCTCTACATCCCTCCATCCTTCCCCTCTCTACATCCCTCCATCCTTCCCCTCTCTACATCCCTCCATCCTTCCCTCTTCTACATCCCTCCATCCTTCCCTCTCTACATCCCTCCATCCTTCCCTCTCTACATCCCTCCATCCTTCCCTCTCTACATCCCTCCATCCTTCCCTCTCTACATCCCTCCATCCTTCCCTCTCTACATCCCTCCATCCTTCCCTCTCTACATCCCTCCATCCTTCCCCCTTCTACATCCCTCCATCCTTCCCCTCTACATCCCTCCATCCTTCCCTCTCTACATCCCTCCATCCTTCCCTCTCTACATCCCTCCATCCTTCCCTCTCTACATCCCTCCATCCTTCCCTCTCTACATCCCTCCATCCTTCCCTCTCTACATCCCTCCATCCTTCCTCTCTATATCCCTCCATCCTTCCCTCTCTACATCCCTCCATCCTTCCCCTCTCTACATTCCTCCATCCTTCCCCCTCTACATCCCTCCATCCTTCCCTCTACATTCCTCCATCCTTCCCCTTCTACATTCCTCCATCCTTCCCCCTTCTACATTCCTCCATCCTTCCCTCTCTACATCCCTCCATCCTTCCCTCTCTACATTCCTCCATCCTTCCCCTCTACATCCCTCCATCCTTCCCCTCTATATCTCTCCATCCTTCCCCCTCCATCCTCCATCCTTCCCCTCTACATTCCTCCATCCTTCCCTCTCTACATCCCTCCATCCTTCCCCCTCTACATCCCTCCATCCTTCCCTCTCTACATCCCTCCATCCTTCCCCCTTCTACATTCCTCCATCCTTCCCTCTCTACATCCCTCCATCCTTCCCTCTCTATATCTCTCCATCCTTCCCTCTCTACATCCCTCCATTCTTCCCTCTCTACATCCCTCCATCCTTCCATCTCTATATCCCTCCATCCTTCCCTCTCTACATCCCTCCATCCTTCCATCTCTACATCCCTCCATCCTTCCCTCTCTATATCCCTCCATCCTTCCCTCTCTATATCCCTCCATCCTTCCCTCTCTATATCTCACCATCCTTCCCTCTCTACATCCCTCCATCCTTCCCTCTCTATATATCTCCATCCTTCCCCCTTCTACATCCCTCCATCCTTCCATCTCTATATCCCTCCATCCTTCCCTCTCTATATCCCTCCATCCTTCCCTCTCTATATCCTCCATCCTTCCCCTCTACATCCCTCCATCCTTCCCTCTCTATATCCCTCCATCCTTCCCTCTCTACATCCCTCCATCCTTCCCTCTCTACATCCCTCCATCCTTCCCTCTCTACATCCCTCCATCCTTCCATCTCTATATCCCTCCATCCTTCCCTCTCTACATCCCTCCATCCTTCCCCCTTCTACATTCCTCCATCCTTCCCTCTCTATATCCCTCCATCCTTCCCCTCTACATATCCCTCCTCCATCCTTCCCTCTCTATATCCCTCCATCCTTCCCTCTCTATATCCCTCCATCCTTCCCTCTCTATCCCTCCATCTCCTCCCTCCATCCTTCCCTCTCTATATCCCCCCATCCTTCCCTCTCTATATCTCTCCATCCTTCCCTCTCTACATCCCTCCATCCTTCCCTCTCTACATCTCTCCATCCTTCCCTCTCTATATCCCTCCATCCTTCCCTCTCTATATCCCTCCATCCTTCCCTCTCTATATCCCTCCATCCTTCCCTCTCTATATCCCTCCATCCTTCCCTCTCTATATCTCTCCATCCTTCCCTCTCTATATCCCTCCATCCTTCCCTCTCTACATCCCTCCATCCTTCCCTCTCTATATCCCTCCATCCTTCCCTCTCTATATCCCTCCATCCTTCCCTCTCTATATCCCTCCATCCTTCCCTCTCTATATCTCTCCATCCTTCCCTCTCTACATCCCTCCATCCTTCCCTCTCTACATCCCTCCATTCTTCCCTCTCTACATCCCTCCATCCTTCCCCCTTCTACATCCCTCCATCCTTCCATCTCTATATCCCTCCATCCTTCCCTCTCTATATATCTCCATCCTTCCCCCTTCTACATTCCTCCATCCTTCCCTCTCTATATCCCTCCATCCTTCCCTCTCTATATCCCTCCATCCTTCCCTCTCTATATCCCTCCATCCTTCCCTCTCTATATCTCTCCATTCTTCCCTCTCTACATCCCTCCATTCTTCCCTCTCTATATCTCTCCATCCTTCCCCCTTCTACATTCCTCCATCCTTCCCTC
>NW_026289485.1:22500-42500 GCF_023373465.1 Oncorhynchus keta
CATCTCTACAGTACAGGGGGTGACTCTGAGTGGCTGATGGGCCGTGTCATCTCTACAGTACAGGGGGTGACTCTGAGTGACTGATGGGCCATGTCATCTCTACAGTACAGGGGTGACTCTGAGTGACTGATGGGCCGTGTCATCTCTACAGTACAGGGGTGACTCTGAGTGACTGATGGGCCGTGTCATCTCTACAGTACAGGGGGTGACTCTGAGTGACTGATGGGCCATGTCATCTCTACAGTACAGGGGTGACTCTGAGTGACTGATGGGCCGTGTCATTTCTACAGTACAGGGGGTGACTCTGAGTGACTGATGGGCCGTGTCATCTCTACAGTACAGGGGGTGACTCTGAGTGACTGATGGGCCCTGTCATCTCTACAGTACAGGGGGTGACTCTGAGTGACTGATGGGCCGTGTCATCTCTACAGTACAGGGGGTGACTCTGAGTGACTGATGGGCCGTGTCATCTCTACAGTACAGGGGGTGACTCTGAGTGACTGATGGGCCCTGTCATCTCTACAGTACAGGGGGTGACTCTGAGTGACTGATGGGCCGTGTCATCTCTACAGTACAGGGGTGACTCTGAGTGACTGATGGGACCGTGTCATCTCTACAGTACAGGGGTGACTCTGAGTGGCTGATGGGTTTGGTTATCTACACAGGGGGTGATCTGAGTACTATATGACCTTGACATTAGGTTTGGTTATCTACACTGATCTGAGTATCTGTATAACAGGGGGGTGACTTTAGTCAGAGGCTAAAGCTGAGGATATCTGTCACCTTCACTATCAATGTTATCTACACAGTGTGGGAGGTAACAGGGGAGTCAGAGGCTAAAGCTGAGGATATCTGTCACCCCACTTCACTATGAATGACACACACAGTGTGGGAGGTAGGGGGAGTCAGAGGCTAAAGCTGAGGATATCTGTCACCCTACTGGAATCATTTCACGCAACAACAGGGGTTAATTAGGAAATTACACCCCAAAACAATATTATTGTATTTTTTTCATTAGTCCACAGCGTGTTTGTGAGGAAACAGACCCGGCAGTATTTTATAAACTGTAGCATACAGCCTTGTAAGAGATGCCTAACCACTTGTGTCTGTCTGTAGCACGCAGCCTTGTCAGAGATGGGTGTGTGTGTATAGGCCACGATAGAGCTGAGCTCACCATGCACTGTCTACAGGACTATACCCCAGTATGACCACTTAATACAGGCTATACCCCAGTATGACCACTTAATACAGGCTATACCCCAGTATAACCACTTAATACAGACTATACACCGGTATAACCACTTAATACAGGCTATCCCCCAGTATAACCCCTTAATACAGACTATACCCCAGTATAACCCTTAATACAGACTATACCCCAGTATAACACCTTAATACAGACTATACCCCAGTATAACCCCTTAATACAGACTATACCCCAGTATAACCCCTTAATACAGATTATCCCCGGTATAACCCCTTAATACCCTACATTATTCATCTCATATGCATACGTATATACTGTACTCTATATCATCGACTGCATCCTTATGTAATACATGTATCACTAGCCACTTTAACTATGCCACTTTGTTTACAAACCCATCTCATATGTATATACTGTACTCGATACCATCTACTGTATCTTGCCTATGCTGCTCTGTACCATCACTCATTCATATATCCTTATGTACATATTCTTTATCCCCTTACACTGTGTATAAGACAGTAGTTTTGGAATTGTTAGCTAGATTACTTGTTGGTTATTACTGCATTGTCGGAACTAGAAGCACAAGCATTTCGCTACACTCGCATTAACATCTGCTAACCATGTGTATGTGACAAATAAAATTTGATTTGATTTGATTTAATACAGACTATACCCCAGTATAACCACTTAATACAGGCTATACCCCAGTATAACCACTTAATACAGACTATACCCCAATATAACCACTTAATACAGGCTATACCCCAGTATAACCACTTAATACAGACTATACCCCAGTAGAACCACTTAAGTAGTATAACCACTTAATACAGACTATACCCCAGTATAACCACTTAATACAGGCCAGTATAACCACTTAATACAGACTATACCCCAATATAACCACTGAATACAGGCTAAACCCAGTATAACCCCTTAATACAGACTATACCCCAGTATAACCACTTAATACAGACTATACCCCAGTATAACCACTTAATACAGACTATACCCCAGTATAACCCCTTAATACAGGCTATACCCCAGTATAATCACTTAATACAGACTATACCCCAATATAACCACTTAATACAGACTATACCCCAGTATAACCACTTAATACAGACTATACCCCAGTATAACCCTTAATACAGGCTATACCCCAGTATAATCACTTAATACAGACTATACCCCAATATAACCACTTAATACAGGCTATACCCCAGTATAACCCCTTAATACAGACTATACCCCAGTATAACCACTTAATACAGCCTATACCCCAGTATAACCACTTAATACAGACTATACCCCAGTATAACCCCTTAAAACAGGAAGGTAGTGGCTATCCAATCTGATAGTCGTGCGTCATCCTCTACGGTGATGGTGAAACATCTGTCTAATGTCTGCAGGTCTGTTCTTAAAGGTGTAAGACTTGATTTGAAGCTCTACCTTGTTTCCTTTCAGACCGTCTCTACCAGGTGATCCCTGGTCCCCCGACGATCCCTAGAAACGGAGGACAGAACAGAGACAGATCTGTCAACCAGGTCTTCACACACACACACACACACACACACACACACACACACACACACACACACACACACACACACACACACACACACACACACACACACACACACACACACACACACACACACACACACACACACACACACACATAGAGGTGAACAGGTACACAAACACGCACAACTACTGCCCCCTCAACACACACACCCAACCTCCCATTACCATACAGACACATTTATCTCTCTCCTCCTCTCCGCATCAGCGGGCCCACCATGTTTCAACATCCTTTCCTTTTTCCAGGATGAAATGCCTCTCTTTCCCTCTCCTGCTTCTGAATAAAGACAGATACTCATTATAGGTACAGCAGGTGCAGCAGCAGATTGGGGTCCATGCCTGCCTCTGCTCCCTCATAACGTAAAACGCTCCGATCTGCCTCTACCCACTAATTCATTCTCAAATTGAATTACTGATCGTCTGTGTAACAATTCAAGACTTTGCCCCCTTTGCCTTCATCAGCTCTCTTCTTCTCTCTCTTACTTTCTCTCCGTCTCGCCTCAGCGGTTTATCTATGTGTTTCCTTATTGTCCTTTGGTAGGTGTAGTTGGGGGAACAGTGGAACAGGGAGACATGAGAGAAGGAGGAAGATGAGATTGTTCCTTCAGGAGGGTTGGGGTCAATTCCGTTTCAACTCAGGAACCAATTCCATTTCAACTCAGGAACTAAATATATCTTCCATAATTGAAATAGAATTGACCACACCCCTGGTTCAAACAGTTAACACATGTATTTTAAGTAACATGTCTTTGACCAAACCCCTGGTTCAAACAGTACTTAACACATGTATTTTAAGTAACATGTATTTGACCACACCCCTGGTTCAAACAGTACTTAACACATGTATTTTAAGTAACATGTCTTTGACCACACCCCTGGTTCAAACAGTACTTAACACATGTATTTTAAGTAACATGTCTTTGACCACACCCCTGGTTCAAACAGTACTTAACACATGTATTTTAAGTAACATGTCTTTGACCAAACCCCTGGTTCAAACAGTACTTAACACATGTATTTTAAGTAACATGTCTTTGACCACACCCCTGGTTCAAACAGTACTTAACACATGTATTTTAAGTAACATGTCTTTGACCACACCCCTGGTTCAAACGGTACTTAACACATGTATTTTGTAACATGTCTTTGACCACACCCCTGGTTCAAACAGTACTTAACACATGTATTTTAAGTAACATGTCTTTGACCACACCCCTGGTTCAAACAGTACAACACATGTATTTTAAGTAACATGTCTTTGACCACAGTAACACATGTATTTTAAGTAACATGTCTTAACCCCTGGTTCAAACAGTACTTAACACATGTATTTTAAGTAACATGTCTTTGACCACACCCCTGGTTCAAACAGTACTTAACACATGTATTTTAAGTAACATGTCTTTGACCACACCCTGGTTCAAACAGTACTTAACACATGTATTTTAAGTAACATGTCTTTGACCACACCCCTGGTTCAAACAGTACTTAACACATGTATTTTAAGTAACATGTCTTTACTCACCGTCTCTCCTGCAATCCCTGGGAGTCCGATGAGTCCACGAGGACCTTCTTTACCCTGGAAAACAGTCAGAGAAGTGTTAGAGTCTAATATCCCTTCTTCTAGTAATCACAGCCTGGCCCATGGTGACCTGCCTGTCTGGCTAACTGCAGGCAGCCCCAGCAATCACTCTCTGATTCAGAGAGTTGTATTACTGAGCTGCCAACTGTACACACCAGTAAAGACATGTTGTTCTGGAGGCCTTTCTGGTCGCCAAAGGGGTTGGAAGTTGGATGCTAAGAAGAAGACATCTCAGAGGTGTTGGAACTGTGTAGACTGTAACTAGCTACTAGACACCAGAGGGATATACTACAAAGTAGGTTTAATTAGTTAAGCAGCTAACTTTGATAAATAACCAGAAATAACTGTTTGATTTTCTGGTTCATTAAGAAATCTAAACGTATATGTGTTTTTGGTTGTTCAGTCAATTAGACCAAGCCCATTTCAAGCTTACCTTTCTTTAAAAAAATAAGGTTTTCTGGGGATATTTACTGGCTAACTCCTTGATCCTACTTTGTAGAATACCCTTCAGGACATCCTGCAGTTTTATTTTGTTTTAAATGTATAGTCTGGGATTCAACAGTTGTGTCAAGCTCAAAAGACATTTAGAAGTTATATCTGTCATGAATCAAATGGGTAAATATCAAGAATTGAAAAGACCAATGAACCATTTCCCAAATACCAGAGTGTCGGGGACAAACTGTAGGGGAAGAAAGAAGATTGCAGCAATCTTTTGGTATTTGACCTGCTGTGAGAATTGCAGCAATCTGTCTGGTTTGGGAGCTTGACCATCCCCTTTAGGTAACAGAGGGCAGTAGAGGAAAACAGGAGCTATTCAAGTGTTCTATAATAGTTACATTGAACGACCCACTTCCACTTACAGTCAACAGGTGGCCCAGCCTCAAACGTTTGATTAGTCGTACTGGTTGATAAGAATTTTATCAGGATTTTAATCCCCAAGGGCTAGTCTTCCAAGAGTCCATAGAGTTTAAGATAGTCATTTCTCTCTGTAGACCAATATAAATTGCTCAAACGTTTGACCTGAGGTAATTAAGCACTTGTCATGCCATATAGACCTAGTTCTAGTTCCTGGGGTGAGTTGCATTACCACTAGCTGCTCAGGGACCCTGAACTACAACCTAAACCAACTACAGGTGCACTAAAGGTGATCTAGGGTATCTGAGTACTTGGTAATTGGTAATAAATTCTGTTTCCTGTGTCAATCCGAACAGTCTCATACTATTGTACCAATAAGTACAATGGCATAGGATCATACAGCTTGTGTTGTTGGGTGATAGAGACTCTTTGTTCTCTGGTGATAGAGACTCTTTGTTCTCTGGTGATAGAGACTCTTTGTTCTCTGGTGATAGAGAATCTTTGTTCTCTGGTGATAGAGACTCTGTTCTCTGATAGAGACTCTTTGTTCTCTTTGTTCTCTGGTGATAGAGACTCTTTGTTCTCTGATGATAGAGACTCTTTGTTCTCTGGTGATAGAGACTCTTTGTTCTCTGGTGATAGAGACTCTTTGTTCTCTGGTGATAAAGACTCTTTGTTCTCTGGTGATAGAGACTATTTGTTCTCTGATGATGAATAAAGACTCTTTGTTCTCTGGTGAATAAAGACTTTCTGTTCTCTGTCTGATGGAGACTCTGTTCTCTTGTGATAGAGACTCTTTGACTCTGGTGATAGAGACTCTTTGTTCTCTGGTGATAAAGACTCTTTGTTCTCTAGTGATAGAGACTATTTGTTCTCTGGTGATAAAGACTCTTTGTTCTCTGGTGATAGAGACTATTTGTTCTCTGGTGAATAAAGACTCTTTGTTCTCTGGTGAATAAAGACTCTGTTCTCTGGTGATGGAGACTCTGTTCTCTTGTGATAGAGACTCTTTGACTCTGGTGATAGAGACTCTTTGTTCTCTGGTGATAGTTTGATTATCTATCGGGTGTTTACCTCTGGGCCGGGCTCTCCCTTTGGACCTGGTAGTCCTAAGCTTCCCTTTAAACCAGTAATGAAAGGAGGGTGAGGGGGGAAGGGAAAGAAGAAAGAGAGAGAGAGACCATTTAAGGTTAGATTTGTTTTTCTCCATAATTACTCCAGGACATGTATTAATAAGTGAGACCCTGAGAAAATCTATTTAGCGTCTGGCTTCAAGAAAGAAAACCTACCAAACAGAGCAATTCAACATGACTTTATAGAACTCCCAGTTTCTATTTAGTCTAGAAACACACTGTAATACATATGACTTTTTATTCCTCAAATATCATTTCTTTGTGTACTGGGCTCCTATTCAATTCCAGGCTGCTCATATACAGTATCATGTGTATATGTCTTATTGTATATCATCGTGTACTTAACAATGATATACAATGTCAAAAGGTTATACAGTCAGATCAGTGTAGATAACCAAACCTATCAAAGGTCATATAGTACTCAGATCAGTGTAGATAACCAAACCCAATGTCAAAGGTTATACAGTACTCAGATCAGTGTAGATGACCAAACCCAATGTCAAAGGTCATATAGTACTCAGATCAGTGTAGATAACCAAACCCAATGTCAAAGGTTATACAGTACTCAGATCAGTGTAGATAACCAAACCTAATGTCAAAGGTTATACAGTACTCAGATCAGTGTAGATAACCAAACAATGTCAAACCTCAGATCAGTGTCAAAAGGTCATATAGTACTCAGATCAGTGTAGATAACCAAACCCAATGTCAAAGGTCGTATAGTACTCAGATCAGTGTAGATAACCAAACCCAATGTCAAAGGTCATATAGTACTCAGATCAGTGTAGATAACCAAACCCAATGTCAAAGGTTATACAGTACTCAGATCAGTGTAGATAGATGTCAAAGGCGTATAGTACTCAGAAGTGTATGTAACCAAACCCTTGTTCTTCATCAGTGTAGATACCCAAGTCAATGGACTGGTTACCAGTGTAGAAACCATGTGGTCATATAGTCCTCAGTTTGTCCCTGAAGAAAAGGATCATAGATAAACAATGTCATTATCCTCATCCTGTAAATCCAATGTCTTTACACAAGAGATAACCAAAACCAATGTCAAAGGTCATATAGTACTCAGATCAGTGTAGTAAACACAAACCATGTCAAAGGTCATATAGCACTGGTGTAAAGTACTTAAGATTTATTTTTTAAAGTACTACTTAAGTAGGTTTTTGGGGGCATCTGTACTTCACTATTTGTATTTTTGACAACTTTTACTGTCACTATATTCCTAAAGAAAATTATTTCTAAAGAAAATTTTTACTTGATATATTTTCCATGTCACCCAAAAGTACAGGTTACATTTTGAATGCTGGACAGGAAAATGGTCCGATTCAACACTTATCAAGAGAACATCCCTGGTCATCCCTACTGCCTCTGATCTGGAGGACTCACTAAACAGAGAACATCCCTGGTCATCCCTACTGCCTCTGATCTGGAGGACTCACTAAACAGAGAACATCCCTGGTCATCCCTACTGCCTCTGATCTGAGGACTCACTAAACAGAGAACATCCCTGGTCATCCCTACTGCCTCTGATCTGGACAGAGAAATCCCTGGGACTCATCTAAACAGAGAACATCCCTGGTCATCCCTACTGCCTCTGATCTGGAGGACTCACTAAACAGAGAACATCCCTGGTCATCCCTACTGCCTGGAACATCATCTGATCTGGAGGACTCACTAAACAGAGAACATCCCTGGTCATCCCTACTGCCTCTGATCTGGAGGACTCACTAAACAGAGAACATCCCTGGTCATCCCTACTGCCTCTGATCTGGAGGACTCACTAAACAGAGAACATCCCTGGTCATCCCTACTGCCTCTGATCTGGAGGACTCACTAAACAGAGAACATCCCTGGTCATCCCTACTGCCTCTGATCTGGAGGACTCACTAAACAGAGAACATCCCTGGTCATCCCTACTGCCTCTGATCTGGAGGACTCACTAAACAGAGAACATCCCTGGTCATCCCTACTGCCTCTGATCTGGAGGACTCACTAAACAGAGAACATCCCTGGTCATCCCTACTGCCTCTGATCTGGAGGACTCACTAAACAGAGAACATCCCTGGTTATCCCTACTGCCTCTGATCTGGAGGACTCACTAAACAGAGAACATCCCTGGTCATCCCTACTGCCTCTGATCTGGAGGACTCACTAAACAGAGAACATCCCTGGTCATCCCTACTGCCTCTGATCTGGAGGACTCACTAAACAAATGGTTTGATAATTATGTTTTAACATGAGCCTGGCTAATTGTCATCCATGAAAATCGTGCTCTGGTTTGCTTAATCAAGGAATTTGTACTTGTACTTTTGATACTTAAAACCAAATACTTCTAGAACAGAGAACTTTTATTCCCTATTAAGGTCACTTTTACTCAAGAATGAAAATGGGGTCCTTGTTCCACCACTGCACAATAGTACTCAACTCAGTCAACGAACATTTGAAAGAACATCCCTGAATGTCATTCATTCTAAACTGTATCTATTCTGAAGTCTGTCATTCATTCTCTGTAACTAAAAGTCTAGACATTCATCCCTGTATCTATTGTTCAGTCTATGTCATTCATTCGTCTGTAACTATTCTGAAGTCTATGACATTCATTCTAAAACAGAGAACATCCCTGTCATCCCTACATTCATTCTCTGATCTGTTGAAGTCTACATTCATTCTAAAACAGAGAACATCCCTGTATCTATTGTGAAGTCTATGACATTCATTCTAAACCTCTGTATCTGTTGAGTCTATGATTCATTCTCACTAAACAGAGAACATCCCTGTATCTATTGTTGAAGTCACCCCTATTGCCTCTGATCTGGAGGACATTCATTCTAAAACTATTGTTGAAGAGAATTCATTCTAAACCATGGTCAGTCCCTTCATTCTAAACCCTAACTGATCTGGAGGACATTCATTCTAAACAGAGAACATCCCTGGTCATGACCATTCTAAACATGCCTCTGATCTGGCAGAATAATTCAACACAAATGGTTTGATAATTATGTTTTAATGTTGGAGTGTGAGCCTAAACCCTGTACTATTGTAAATAAATAAAAACATGAAAATCGACATGCATTCTCTGGTTTGCATTTAAACACTAAGTTGAATTTGTATTCTTGTACTATTTTGATACATTCAAAACCAAATACTTCTAGATTTTTAAACCATGTAGTATTTTACTATGACATTCATTTAAATTCTATTAAGGAATTCTTTACTATTTTAGTCAAGAATGAAAATGGGTTGAAGTCTTGACATTCCTAAACCACTGCACAATTGTTGAATCAACATTCAGTCAGGTGACGAACATTTTGAAAAGCTATTACACTGTTTCTGAATGTCATTCATTCTAAACCCTGTATCTATTGTTGAAGTCTATGACATTCATTCTAAACCCTGTAACTATTGTTGAAGTCTATGACACATTCATTCTAAACCCTGTAACTATTGTTGAAGTCTATGACATTCATTCTAAACTATGACATTCATTCTAAACTATGACTGTAACTATTGTTGAAAGTCATTCATGACATTCATTCTAAACCATGTAACTATTGTTGAAGTCTATGTAACTATTGTTGAAGTCTATGACATTCATTCTAAACCCATTCATTCATTCTAAACCCTGTAACTATTGTTGAAGTCTATGACATTCATTCTAAACCCTGTAACTATTGTTGAAGTCTATGACATTCATTCTAAACCATGTAACTATTGTTGAAGTCTATGACATTCATTCTAAACCCTGTAACTATTGTTGAAGTCTATGTCATTCATTTCATTCTACATTCATTCTAAACCTGTAACTATTGTTGAAGTCTATGACATTCATTCTAAACCATGTAACTATTGTTGAAGTCTATGACATTCATTCTAAACCATGTAACTATTGTTGAAGTCTATGACATTCATTCTAAACCATGTAACTATTGTTGAAGTCTATGACATTCATTCTAAACCATGTACTATTGTTGAAGTCTTGACATTTGAAGTCTATGACATTCATTCTAAACCCTGTAACTATTGTTGAAGTCTATGACATTCATTCTAAACCATGTAACTATTGTTGAAGTCTATTACATTCATTCTAAACCCTGTAACTATTGTTGAAGTCTATGACATTCATTCTAAACCATGTAACTATTGTTGAAGTCTATTACATTCATTCTAAACCCTGTAACTATTGTTGAAGTCTATGACATTCATTCTAAACCATGTAACTATTGTTGAAGTCTATGACATTCATTCTAAAATGTAACTATTGTTGAAGTCTAAACCATGTAACTAATGTCTATGACATTCATTCTAAACCATGTAACTATTGTTGAAGTCTATGACATTCATTCTAAACCCTGTAACTATTGTTGAAGTCTATGACATTCATTCTAAACCCTGTATCTATTGTTGAAGTCTATTACATTCATTCTAAACCCTGTATCTATTGTTGAAGTCTATTACATTCATTCTAAACCCTGTAACTATTGTTGAAGTCTATGACATTCATTCTAAACCCTGTAACTATTGTTGAAGTCTATTACATTCATTCTAAACCCTGTAACTATTGTTGAAGTCTATGACATTCATTCTAAACCCTGTAACTATTGTTGAAGTCTAATTTTGATGTGTGGCAGGCCTAGTGGTTAGAGCGTTGGACTAGTAACCGAAAAGTTGCAAGTTCAAATCCCCGAGCTGACAAGGTATAAATCTGTCATTCTGAAAATAAGAATCTGTTCTTAACGGACTTGCCTGGTTAAATAAAGGCAAAATAAAAATTTAAAAAATAAAGATAAAATAAAGATTGACCTCCTTTGAACTTTGTATCCTTTCTTTATATTTGATGATTAGATTCTTTGCCAACAGCTCTTTCATACATGTTTAGGATGTATCCTAAATGGCAGCCTATTCTCTACATAGTGCACACAAAACCATAGTGTCCTCAATAGTCATCATTAAGCTAAGGACCCTGGGACTAAACACCTCCCTCGGCAACTGGATCCTGGACTTCCTGAAGGGCCGCCCCCAGGTGGTAACGGTAGGCAACAACACATCTGCCACGCTGGGCCCATCAGGGGTGCGTGCTTAGTCCCTGCCATCCAGGCACAAAAAATTGTCAAAGACTCCAGTCACCGAACTCCAGTCGCCGAAGTCTAGGACCAAAAGGCTCCTTAACAGTTTCTACCCCCAAGCCATAAGACTGCTGAGCTTTTCATCTAATGCCCCCCCAGACTATTTACATTGCCCCTCCCAGACTATTTACATTGCCCCTCCCAGACTATTTACATCGCCCCTCCCAGACTATTTACATCGCCCCTCCCAGACTATTTACATTGCCCCTCCCAGACTATTTACATTGCCCCTCCCAGACTATTTACATTGCCCCTCCCAGACTATTTACATTGCCCCTCCCAGACTATTTACATTGCCCCTCCCAGACTATTTACATTGCCCCTCCCAGACTATTTACATTGCCCCTCCCAGACTATTTACATTGCCCCTCCCAGACTATTTACATTGCCCCTCCCAGACTATTTACATTGCCCCTCCCAGACTATTTACATTGCCCCTCCCAGACTATTTACATTGCCCCTCACAGACTATTTACATTTGCCCCCACTGTATTTAGCCTCGTTATTGTTATGTCATTTTCTTGTTACTTTTTTTCCCATTATTTTTTCACTTTAGTTTATTTGGTAAATATTTTCTTAACTCTTCTTGAACTGCACTGTTGGTTAAAGGCTTGAGGTCCTTGTGGTCCTTCTGTAGCTCAGTTGGTAGAGCATGGCGCTTGTAACGCCAGGGTAGTGGGTTCGATTCCCGGGACCACCCATACGTAGAATGTATGCACACATGACTGTAAGTCGCTTTGGATAAAAGCATCTGCTAAATGGCATATATTATCATTAAAAGCATTTCACGGTAAGGTCTGTTGTATTCGGCGCATGAGGCAAATAATATTTGATTTGATTTGACACAGAGTCAAACTGTTTCTTGGTGTCGTGAACATCGATATATTAGCCTTCCTCTGATCTGGACCCATACTCACAAAGCATCTCAGAGTAGGAGTGCTGATCTAGGATCAGTTTAGCGGATGAATAATGAAATGGATTAAATGGACAAGGGGGGAGCGGTTTTCTTTTACACTTGTTAATTATAGACAAATCATATGAACACTGTGAGCAGGTTGGTACATATCCTATCCTTACAGGATCACCCATTTCTCCTTTCTGGCCCTTGTCTCCTGATTCAGCCTCCTAAAATAAAATAGAAATAAGGTCATTATGAAATGCGGAACATTTGATATAAAAATAACTTTCATCAAGGTAACACAAAAGATTGAGTTAGCAGCCAGAGCACGACTGCCGTTATGACTGAACAGAAGGTAAAGGTAACTACGTAGGATGTTTCTACTTACAGAGCCAGACAGATGTCTCAGTCCATGAGCTGTCATTTCCTGGATGGAAAGGACAGACAAGATAGAAGATAGAAAATGAGCTGTCTTCTTCATTGTCACTTATTCGGTAGGTAAGACGTACCACCTAACCTCCCTTATTGAACTCGGCTCGGCGCTCGGCACTCGGCTCGGCACTCGGCTCGGGCACTCGGCCTGGCACTCGGCCCGGCACTCGGCTCGGGCACTCGGCTCGGCACTCGGCTCGGGCACTCGGCCTGGCACTCGGCTCGGCGCTCGGCACTCGGCTCGGGCACTCTGCCTGGCACTCGGCCCGGCACTCGGCCCGGCACTCGGCTCGGCACTCAGCTCGGCAGTTGGGGTTGTCAAAGTCAAACTAAAGAAGCCTTTTAAGAGAGAAAAGGAGGGAAGGGGTGTTTTCGGTGAAACTAAAGACGAGTGCCTGTCTGTCACTAGACCCTCTTCCACTAGACTAGCCCCTCTGCCTGTACGCCCTAAATGGCACCTATTCTCTATTAAAGTGGGGGTAAATAGTACCATAGGGCTCTGTTCAAAAGTAGTGCACTATGTAGGGAATAGGTTGCCATTTGGGACGTATTCCCACAGTAACGGAAAGTCGACTTTTCAAGCTGTAAAATGATGTCCTGAGCTTTCCAATGATTTTGTACCACAATTGTAGCCTAGAAACCTGCAATTATGTGAACATGTGTTTTTGGTAGCTTCAAGTTCAACATCTGACATACTGACCACACCGCTCGCGTTGCCAAATAAATGTACACATACATGTTATTCAACTGTCGCACCCACACTGCTCACGCTCGCCAACGAGCGTCTGCGTTGCGAGGCGCTAAAATAGAAGTTGCTTCTATTTGTGGCGCAGAACGCGCTGCAAGTCCTGCCTCTCCCATCTCCTCATTGGTTAATAGAAGCAGATACCCATGTGCCATCTCCTCATTGGTTATACCCACGTGGGTGATTGAAAGACGAACTGAGGTCGGTCGTCGTCATGGTAATAGTTTCAGATGCCAATCACCATATAAAGTCCAAAAAAGGAAGGAGGTGAGGTGACTAGAAACGATTCGGTTGACTGTTTTATGTGTGGATTCATTTTCAGAGTAGAGGACCTTGTGCATTTCAGGTAAAATAACAACTCAACATTGTTATAAATGTTTAATGCTTTTTGACCTGTCCCCAAATTAATATAATTGGTTCAGAGTTTGTTTTGATATTTCAACCTGCGTGTCGTGATAGCGTTTGGTGTGGGGGTACAAAATCAATTTGTGCACGATAGCGGTTTGGGTACGGTGTTAGTCTGCCTCCAAAAGCTAGCAAAAATAAATAAATAATTCTATTGAACAAGTATGTCAATTTATTCCAACCCTGTTCCTTGTCTTCCTGTTCTTCTGTGTCTGTCTGGTCGAGCCGGGTTATTTTAGTGGTAATACATTTTTTTGAAAGTTTTGGCTTTCATTTCAACATCTCAGACTGCCATAAATATCTATTTACAAGTTTGTCAATTCGTTCTAATCTTTTAGCCTTCTGCTCTTGTTCATAGCTTAGCCTATTATTCTGTGTCTGCCTGGTGAAGGGCTACGTGTGGGCTATCTGTGGATCATGGAGGGCCATGCAGTAATACGATGTCCTGATCTTTCCTGTGATGTTGTATAACAAGTTCAGTGTGGAAATCAGCCTTTCAGTGCTTCAAGTTCCAAATATCAGTCTGCCTCCTAAAGCAATTTGTTCTCATCTTGTCTCTTATATCTGTAGCCTTCAGTCAGAGTCTGGTCAAGGGCCACGTGTGGGCTGTCTGTGGGTCATGGGGGGTCACGCATGCCTATAACCCCGCCTGGTGGTTCCTCCTCTGCACTAATGAACAGGAAGGAGGGTAATGGTCTGAACCCTGGTTTCTGCAGAGTCATGGAATTAAACGCTTTACTGCAGAAATGATCCCACTGTGTCTCAAATGGCACCCTACTCCCTATATAGTGCACTACAATTGACCAGAGCCCTATGGTACCCTACTCCCTATATAGTGCACTACAATTGACCAGAGCCCTATGGTACCCTACTCCCTATATAGTGCACTACAATTGACCAGAGCCCTATGGTACCCTATTCCCTATATAGTGCACTACCATTGACCAGAGCCCAATGGTACCCTACTCCCTATATAGTGCACTACCATTGACCAGAGCCCTATGGTACCCTATTCCCTATATAGTGCACTACCATTGACCAGAGCCCTATGGTATTCCCTATATAGTGCACTACCATTGACCATAGCCCTATGGTACCCTATTCCCTATATAGTGCATTACCATTGACCAGAGCCCTAAGGTACCCTATTCCCTATATAGTACTTGACCAGAGCCCTATGGTACCCTATAGTGCACTACAATTGACCAGAGCCCTATGGTACCCTATTCCCTATATAGTGCACTACAATTGACCAGAGCCCTATGGTACCCTATTCCCTATATAGTGCACTACCATTGACCAGAGCCCTATGGTACCCTATTCCCTATATAGTGCACTACCATTGACCAGAGCCCTATGGTACCCTATTCCCTATATAGTGCACTACCATTGACCAGAGCCCTATGGTACCCTATTCCCTATATAGTGCACTACAATTGACCAGAGCCCTATGGTACCCTATTCCCTATATAGTGCACTACCATTGACCAGAGCCCTATGGTACCCTATTCCCTATATAGTGCACTACCATTGACCAGAGCCCTATGGTACCCTATTCCCTATATAGTGCACTACAATTGACCAGAGCCCTATGGTACCTTATTCCCTATATAGTGCACTACCATTGACCAGAGCCCTATGGTACCCTATTCCCTATATAGTGCACTACAATTGACCAGAGCCCTATGGTACCCTATTCCCTATATAGTGCACTACCATTGACCAGAGCCCTATGGTACCCTATTCCCTATATAGTGCACTACCATTGACCAGAGCCCTATGGTACCCTATTCCCTATATAGTGCACTACAATTGACCAGAGCCCTATGGTACCCTATTCCCTATACAGTGCACTACCATTGACCAGAGCCCTATGGTACCCTATTCCCTATATAGTGCATTCTCTCGATACAGCCTGGAATCGAACCAGGGACTTTGGTGACCCCTCGCACACTGAGATGCAGTGGCTTAGACTGCTGTGCCACTCGGGAGCCCCCTATTTAATTGAGATTGGAGCTAAATAATCAAACAGACAAACATTTATGAATTGATAAATGACTTTTCTGAATGTCTGAATTGTAAATGAACGTACTCCAAAGCAACTAATGTAGACCAGAGAGGATTGGATAGATGGATGGAAGCATTGTGGTGACATCTCCCACCTAGCCAATCAGAAATGAAGCTATTAATTAAGCTATTACAATAAAGAGTATAGCTACTTGTCCAATCCTCTCAGATCTAGTGTGTCTATCAGGAGTGGTGGCGAGGGGGGGATTTGGCATTTAGAAACCGTCTGGAAGCCACATGATTAATTGATTGACTGATTGTTTTTGATAATTATAAGTAGAAGGCTGCCCCCAGCCAGAGACATCAGCACATGATAACATACTGGACTTTGGGTGATAATTATAAGTAGAAGGCTGCCCCCCCCAGCCAGAGACATCAGCACATGATAACATACTGGACTTTGGGTGATAATTATAAGTAGAAGGCTGCCCCCCCAGCCAGAGACATCAGCACATGATAACATACTGGACTTTGGGTGTTAATTATAAGTAGAAGGCTGCCCCCCAGCCAGAGACATCAGCACATGATAACATACTGGACTTTGGGTGTTAATTATAAGTAGAAGGCTGCCCCCCCCCCCAGCCAGAGACATCAGCACATGATAACATACTGGACTTTGGGTGATAATTATAAGTAGAAGGCTGCCCCCCCCCCAGCCAGAGACATCAGCACATGATAACATACTGGACTTTGGGTGATAATTATAAGTAGAAGGCTGCCCCCCAGCCAGAGATATCAGCACATGATAACATACTGGACTTTGGGTGATAATTATAAGTAGAAGGCTGCCCCCCCAGCCAGAGACATCAGCACATGATAACATACTGGACTTTGGGTGTTAATTATAAGTAGAAGGCTGCCCCCAGCCAGAGACATCAGCACATGATAACATACTGGACTTTGGGTGTTAATTATAAGTAGAAGGCTGCCCCCCAGCCAGAGACATCAGCACATGATAACATACTGGACTTTGGGTGATAATTATAAGTAGAAGGCTGCCCCCCAGCCAGAGACATCAGCACATGATAACATACTGGACTTTGGGTGATAATTATAAGTAGAAGGCTGCCCCCCAGCCAGAGACATCAGCACATGATAACATACTGGACTTTGGGTGATAATTATAAGTAGAAGGCTGCCCCCCCAGCCAGAGACATCAGCACATGATAACATACTGGACTTTGGGTGATAATTATAAGTAGAAGGCTGCCCCCAGCCAGAGACATCAGCACATGATAACATACTGGACATTGGGTGATAATTATAAGTAGAAGGCTGCCCCCCAGCCAGAGACATCAGCACATGATAACATACTGGACTTTGGGTGATAATTATAAGTAGAAGGCTGCCCCCCCCCCAGCCAGAGACATCAGCACATGATAACATACTGGACTTTGGGTGTTTCAACCAAACCTCAGAAAACTCTAGGCCTAAAATAGCAACATCATTTTAAATCATTTTGCTCCCTTATCGCTTCAATCTTAAAAATCCATTTCAAAATGTAATCCAGTCCAGTTAATTGAGTCCGATTAAGTGGTTCTGATAGAACTTCTTACACAAATAATTGCAAGGCAAGAAAAGGCTTTATAGCCATTAAGGGGGACTCATTACCTGCCACTGTTCAATTGTAAATTAAATGTTTAAGAACAAGTGGACCAGACTCCAGTTGAGATAAGGGATTCATATTAAATGGCACCCTATTGCCTATTTAGTGCACCTCTTTAGACCAGGGTCCATAGGGAACCATTTGGGACACATTCAGTGAAAGACATCAGTAGTCGGAGCATGCATGTTACACAAGTAGTCACTACGTAGGGAATGGGGTGCCATTTGGGAGGCAGACAGAGTGATATAAAGTAGTAGTAGGAGAAGGAGTTCATTAGTGTAGGAGGGAATATTTGTTCAGCGTGCGGTGATGTGACGTTGGCTCGGTGCCACTTGGATCCGCGGCTAAACAAGAAACCAGGAGTTGAATTATGAAGAAGGACAGATCTCAGAGGATCTGTCTGGGAATAGTCTGTTGTTCTCACTACTATTACCTGTCTGGATGGTCTACCAAAGGTCTACCTGTCCATTGTGGTCACATACTAGCCTTTTTATATACCGAGTTGACATGCACCAGTAAAGGCCCATTACAATTACATAGTCAGGTCATGTACGTGTAGATTCAGGATTGTCTTTGAGAGATCAGAGGAGACAGAGCATGGATTGCAGGTACTCTCAGATCTGAAAAACATGTAGCCCAAACATTGTGACTGTGGAGCAGGGATAATGTACTGAACCAACACCAACTGTAGAGTCCAGGCTAGTCTTGTTTACGCCCCTCAGTTACTCCTCTCTCCAATAACTCCAAAATAAACTACAGTACACAACTGTAAAACAGTCTCTTAGATAATATGACTTTATGTCTCAGTTATAAACAGTCACAGGAAACATTAACGCCACAACAATGTACTCCTCACCGGTCCTGGTGGTCCTCTCTGGCCTTCTTCCCCCTGATAAGAGAACACACAGAGAGCATAGAGAAACCACGTGATGTCATACTGTACAGACATGCTTCCAAACCTCAGGATGATATTGATCTATTCTTAAGGGAGGATCCAGAAGCCCTGGTTTACAGAGGGTTGTGAAATCTCCCCCACCTGGTTTACAGAGGGTTGTGAAATCTCCCCCACCTGGTTTACAGAGGGTTGTGAAATCTCCCCCACCACCGAAGCTGCTGTAACATCTGCTCCTACCTGCTCTCTCATTGATTCAGTCATAACCGACAGTAGCATTCATTCAAACACTATTTACATCTACTTAATGACAACCGGTTTCAGTTGATTGGGTTAGTGGGGTTGGTACACTGATATACTGTAGTGGGTTAAACAAGGACGCTTCCGAGATGAAAGAACAGAAGGTGAGTCACATGTGTGTGTGTGTGTGTGTGTGTGTGTGTGTGTGTGTGTGTGTGTGTGTGTGACAATTAACAATGATGAAATATGATTATAAGAGAGTTAATTTGCAGCCAGATTTAGACATAAATGAATGCAGGAAAGATAAATAGATCAGGGGTAATCAGACTGGAGCTCACACACACACACACACACACATGCACACGCACACGCACACACACCATGTGATGTGACTCACCTTCTGTCCTTTCATCCCAGAGGCCCCGTCTCCACCAGGCTGACCCTGAGGGAGAAGGCCAAAGGTCAAAGGTTAGTGCTCATGGTTAATGACAGCCACTTTAATTGTCACCACAATAATGTGTTGGAAGGGTGTGTGCTGTGTGTGTGTTACATACCGGATCACCTTGATCTCCTTTGTCTCCTGGGATTCCAGAGTCACCCTTCACCCCCTGAATGAGAACAGAGAGAGAGAGAGAGATGTGTGGCTATATGCTCACTGCCCACAAAATGAGGTGGAAACTGAGCTGCACTTCCTAACCTCCTGCCCAATGTATGACCATATTAGAGAGACATATTTCCCCCAGATTACACAGATCCACAAAGAATTCGAAAACAAATCCAATTTTGAAAACTCCCATATCTACTGGGTGAAATTCCACAGTGTGCCATCACAGCAGCAAGATTTGTGACCCGTTGCCACGAGAAAAGGGCAACCAGTGAAGAACAAACACCATTGTAAATACAACCCATATTTATGCTTATTTATTTTATCTTGTGTCCTTTAACTATTTGTACATTGTATATATATATATATATATAATATGACATTTGAGAGAGAGAGAATGAGAGATAGAGGAGAGAGAAAGAGAGAGAGAGTGAGAGAGAGAGGAGGGAGAGACAGAAAGAGAGCGAGGGAGGGGGGATGAGAGAGATAGAGATAGAGGAGAGAGAGAGAGAGGAGAGGGGGAGAGAGAGAGAGAGAGAGAGAGAGAGAGAGAGAGAGAGAGAGAGAGAGAGAGAGAGAGAGAGGAGAGAGAGAGAGATGAGAGAGAGAGAGAGA
>NW_026289485.1:45000-47500 GCF_023373465.1 Oncorhynchus keta
CTGTCTCTGTGTCTGTCTCTCTGTATCTGTCTGTCTGTGTGTCTGTCTCTGTGTCTGTCTCTCTGTGTCTGTCTGTGTCTGTGTGTCTGTCTCTCTGTGTCTGTCTCTCTGTATCTGTCTGCGTCTGTGTGTCTGTCTCTCCGAGTCTGTCTGTGTCTGTGTGTCTGTCTCTCTGTGTCTGTGTGTCTGTCTCTCTGTGTCTCTGTCTCTCTGTGTGTCTTTGTGTCTGTCTCTCTGTGTCTGTGTGTCTGTCTCTCTGTGTGATTGTGTGTCTGTGTCTCTGTGTGTCTCTTTCGCTCTGTCTGTCTCTCTCGCTCTGTGTCTGTCTCTCTCGCTCTGTGTCTGTCTCTCTCGCTCTGTGTCTGTCTCTCTCGCTCTGTGTCTGTCTCTCTTGCTCTGTGTCTGTCTCTCTTGCTCTGTGTCTGTCTCTCTCGCTCTGTGTCTGTCTCTCTCGCTCTGTGTCTGTCTCTCTCGCTCGCTCTGTGTCTGTCTCTCTCGCTCTGTCTCTGTCTCTCTCGCTCTGTCTCTGTCTCTCTCCTCTCGCTCTGTGTCTGTCTCTGTCTCTCTCCTCTCGCTCTGTGTCTGTCTCTCGGTCTCTGTCTCTGTCTCTGTCTCTGTCTCTCTCCTCTCGCTCTGTGTCTGTCTCTCTCGCTCTGTCTCTGTCTCTCTCCTCTGTCTCTGTCTCTGTCTCTGTCTCTGTCTCTGTCTCTCTCCTCTCGCTCTGTGTCTGTCTCTCTGTCTCTGTCTCTGTCTCTGTCTATGTCTCTGTCTCTCTCGCTCTGTCTCTCGCTCTATGTCTGTCTCTCTGTGTCTCTGTGTGTCTTTGTGTCTGTCTCTCTGTGTCTGTGTGTCTGTCTCTCTGTGTGATTGTGTGTCTGTGTCTCTGTGTGTCTCTTTCGCTCTGTCTGTCTCTCTCGCTCTGTGTCTGTCTCTCTCCTCTGTCTCTGTCTCTGTCTCTCTCCTCTCGCTCTGTGTCTGTCTCTCTGTCTCTGTCTCTGTCTCTGTCTCTCTCACTCTGTCTCTCGCTCTATGTCTGTCTCTCTGTGTCTCTGTCTCTCTGTGTGTCTTTGTGTCTGTCTCTCTGTGTCTGTGTGTCTGTCTCTCTGTGTGATTGTGTGTCTGTGTCTCTGTGTGTCTCTTTCGCTCTGTCTGTCTCTCTCGCTCTGTGTCTGTCTCTCTCGCTCTGTGTCTGTCTCTTTCGCTCTGTGTCTGTCTCTCTCGCTCTATGTCTGTCTCTCTCGTTCTGTGTCTGTCTCGCTCTGTGTCTGTCTCTCTTGCTCTGTGTCTGTCTCTCTCGCTCTGTGTCTGTCTCTCTCGCTCTGTGTCTGTCTCTCTCGCTCGCTCTGTCTCTGTCTCTCTCGCTCTGTCTCTGTCTCTCTCCTCTCGCTCTGTGTCTGTCTCTGTCTCTCTCCTCTCGCTCTGTGTCTGTCTCTCGGTCTCTGTCTCTGTCTCTGTCTCTGTCTCTCTCCTCTCGCTCTGTGTCTGTCTCTCTCGCTCTGTCTCTGTCTCTCTCCTCTGTCTCTGTCTCTGTCTCTCTCGCTCTGTCTCTGTCTCTCTCCTCTGTCTCTGTCTCTGTCTCTGTCTCTGTCTCTCTCGCTCTGTCTCTGTCTATCTCCTCTCGCTCTGTGTCTGTCTCTCGCTCTATGTCTGTCTCTCTGTCTCTGTCTCTGTCTCTGTCTCTCTCTCTGTCTCTCTCTCTGTCTCTGTCTCTGTCTCTGTCTCTGTCTCTCTGTCTCTGTCTCTGTCTCTCTGTCTCTGTCTCTGTCTCTGTCTCTGTCTCTCTCTCTCTCTCTCTCTCTCTGTCTCTGTCTCTGTCTCTGTCTCTCTCCCAAATGGTGCTTTAACAACAGTCATTATGATGTTCCTATCTTTTAATGTGATCTAGTCACTGATTGGTTGGGAGGGTTATGAGCTATTCATAACAAAACAAGCAGACGATTGCCATACATGAACAGATGGACTGGCCTATTCATATATTACAGGGGAGAAGCCTCTGTGGATAAATTGATTGTGAACATTAATTGACTTGTGAATAATTTATACTGTATGAATGTTATTAATGCAAAATAAAATAAACATATAACCTCACCATATAGTTTATCGATTCAGGCCTCTCTTAGAGGTCGTAACCATCCGTAAGGCCTTGTCCCAGGATACCTGTGTTTGATGTCTCTTCACATACTGTAGTGCTAAATGAACAGTAACGTGGAGCCCAGTGGTGCACAAGGCAGGGGGACCAGCACAACTGGAGACTACTGTCTATTCAATATATCTCCCTCTCTCTCTCCCTCCTTCTCCATCTCTCTCCCTCCTTCTCCCTCTCTATCTCTCTCCCTCCTTCTCCCTCTCTCTCTCTCTCTCCCTCCTTCTCCCTCTCTCTCTCTCTCCCTCCTTCTCCCTCTCTATCTCTCTCCCTCCTTCTCCCTCTCTCTCTCTCCCCTCTCTCTCTCCCTCCTTCTCCCTCTCTATCTCTCTCCCTCCTTCTCCCTCTCTCTCTCTC